>NC_057805.1:24677043-24977043 GCF_018294505.1 Triticum aestivum
CCACGACAAGCCGCCGAATCTAATCCTCCGCCGCAGCGGTGGACCTCACACCCCGCCGGATCTACCTTCTGCACCTTGGAACCCCCAACTGCCAACTCACCACTTCACCGGAGCCGCTTCAGCGACTGGCTTGTCCACCGCTCCAGATCTCCTTGACCGCCATCATGGTCCACCTCACCGGATCTGCTTAACCGGCGCCCTCGTCCACCACAGTGTAGGCCCTTCACTGACTCCCTCGTCCGCCCCTTCGCTGGCCCTTCATACAAGCCCTCATCCGCCGCAATAGATCCGCCTCACCGAAAGCATTGTACAACGCGCCCGCCGAAGCCTTCGTCCACTGCACTTCACCCGCTCCACGGACGCCATATTCAACTCCACCGGCCCTGCTTTACCGACGCCATAGCCTCATCGGGTTATTTCAATTTGTACTCCTTCGGTTGTTCTCTTTATCGTGCAACTGTTCACTTACCACAAATGAGCTTTCTTGTATGTCGACAGGCGCCACAACCGTAGCACCGGAGCCACTTCAGCGACGGTGACAACCGGCCCAAACTCAACCGCAATACAAGCACCATCCACGATCCTTAGCTATCAAGTATGACAACGATGCCCATACGCCGCCGAGAATCAGGTACTATTATCCAACGCCCGGCGCCTACGTTCACTTTCCTAGCATAAGCACCACACCTTTGAATTTCTTCACGGCATCATTCAGTTTTTCATGAGACGCGTTATTATGCTTGCACCTGTAGGGCCATACTTCTGGCAATGAACATGTTACATGTGCTAAATTACATACCAGTGCACATATAGTTAATATGCTTTAGTTTTGTCCTAAGTATTACTGTAATTCCTAGATATCACTGCCTACTATTTTACTTCTTGAATGCTATATTTATGATAATGGTGTTGTTCTGATGCCACCTGTTGGTTCCATCAGACTGCTTAATGTTCTCTATGCTTAATTACACATCAGCAAACTAGCATGTGGTTCCGCTGCTTTTTGTTCGTTTTACCCTACATTTTCTGATGCTAGCTATTACATCACTGCTCCGAGCCTTTGTTCATTACTTGTTTGTGTGTTCTTGATCTTCCCAAGTTGCATGACTAATTTGGTGCTTCTATTAATTAAGGAGCTGCCAACCCCATCAAGCAAAATATTTATTCTTTTGGGGCTGGCACCTCGAACAAGCATAAAAATAGAGGGAAGCAGATATATTGTCATGTATGCACACACCCTTCTTTCATTAGTTTAGATGAACCATTGATGATCAATTCGGACCAGTGCATGCGATTAAAATTAATTTTACCTAAATAGAGGGTGCAGAATAAACTACAACAACTAGATTTGCAACCACGGGATGCTGACGATATCTTCAAAGAACATTGCAATAGCAGCGAGGCTTCACAGCAACATATGGTAAGCCAGTGTGTTTTAGTACATGTGAAATGTAATGCGAGTGGGCTGCTTTCTTGGCTTGTGCCCTCAACCTGTAATCCTACCGAATTACAAATAGTTCAGTTGTCTGCTTTGCTGTATTGCTTGATTCGAATGCTTGTTTGTTGTTACGCTATACCTAAGTTGGCCAATATGTCAGCAGTGTCTGCTGTACTATCGTAAAGAAATGCATGCCTATTTCATTTGAGTCCTTAACTTTTCCTCTCAACTTCATCACAAGACTGTCTTCGTAGTTTATATGAGGCCACACTGTTAAGTGCTTTCTCAGATTATTTCAACTGCTTAGATGCCTTGGCAACTTAAATATAGCGGTGGTACACTCCCTTTCAACTAGGGATGTCAATTGGGTCCCGTTTAATCCCAATTAAAGTCCACTAGTGGTATGATAGTTCAAAAGAGTTTTTGTTTTTTGAGGAAAAGGAACTAGGGAGCTAGCAAAAACTAACTAGATGGGACTGGCGGATGTCGTTTATTTGCCACTTACATCCCTAGTTTCATCTTACCATTTTAATTTCTTTTTGGCTGATGCTGCTTCGAACCATTTAAATATAGCTTGCCATGCTCGGCAATAATTTGTATGTCGTTTACCATGTAAGCTTACTGCCTGGATCATACGATAACTATCTCTTACTTATGTCCAGCGGAAACCTTTCAGGATGCCGTTCACACTAGGACACAATGCACAACCCCACAATCTATTTGTGGAAGCAGTGCGCCATCCATGTTACCAGATGGTAGCAGTTCAGAGGCAACACCGCCGGAGAGCAGTCTGAGCACAGATATTATAGTGCTTGAGGCTCTACTAGAGGCAGAAAGAGATGGTGTGGCTGCCATGAATGAGGTAATCTTTATCTTGAGGCTGGAAATTATGGAATTAGCGGCACGCATTATGCAAGCAACCCAAGAATTGGAGGAAGTAAGAATGTTGCATTTGAAGACGGAGGAGGTCCTGCTGTTTCTGCTATCTGAAGCCCAGGGTAATCCCAGTTCTTCTTTAGATACCAGTTGAAATTGTCATTAGATTGTTGTACTTGCATGTTGTGTCATGTCTCTGAATGGATTATGTTGCAAGACCCCCTATGTTGTCCATGTGTTGTAATGATCCGAATTTTCTAGGCGAGGTAATCCTCATTAATTGTATGATTGACATAAGGTGAACTGTTTTTCGTGTGAGCATATTGTATTGGATGAAATAACTGTTTGACTCAGAGTGTATCCAACCTACTGAATTTGAAGATCACGGCATTTCTAAATCATAATCATATATAAAGGTGGAATAAATCTTTGTTGTTGTTTTGAAGAAATAAATAACAAAACATAGAATTATCTATGGATATTCGTAATCGAATACAAATTGGATTTGAATTTAGTTTGTTAGGGCCCAGGGCAAACGTGAATCCTAATTCTCCCAAGTTTTGAACGAAGCGGCTAAACACCCACTATAATTTGTGGGCTGCTCGAAGCAAGTGTTTGCGAGATGGAAATTATTGTTGGGGATCGTAGCAGAAATTAAAATTTTCTACGCATCACCAAGATCAATCTATGGAGTTCACTAGCAACGAGAGGGGAGGAGTGCATCTACATACCCTTGTAGATTGCGAGCGGAAGCGTTCAAGAGAACGGGGTTGATGAAGTCGTACTCGTCGTGATAAAAATCACTGATGATCCAAGCGCCGAACGGACGGCACCTCCGCGTTCAACACACGTACGGAGCGGTGACATCTCCCACGCCTTGATCCAGCAAGGAGGAGGGAGAGGTTGAGGAAGAAGGCTCCAACAGCAGCACGACGGCGTGGTGGTGGTGGAGTGACAGTTCTCCGGCAGGGCCTCGCTGAGCGCACGCGGAGGAGGAGAGGTGTTGGGGAGGGGAGGGGCTGCGCCTTGGATGTTGTGTTGCAGCCCTCCCCTCACCCCTCTATTTATAGGGAGAAGGGGGAAGGGGGCCGGCCCCTCTAGATGGGATCTAGAGGGGGGGCGGCGGCCAAGGGGGAGGTGGCTTGCCCCCCAAGCAAGGGGGGCGCCCACCTTTAGGGTTCCCCCCAAACCCTAGGCGCATGGGCCCTAGACGGGGTTGGCGCCTAGCCCACTTAGGCTGGTTCCCTTCCACCTACAGCCCATAAGGCCCTCAGGGGCAGGTGGACCCTCCCGGTGGACCCCCGGAACCCCTCCGGTGGTCCCGGTACAATGCCGGCATAACCCCGAACACTTCCGGTGACCGTATGGTGACTTCCCATATATAAATCTTTACCTCCGGACCATTCCGGAACTCCTCGTGACGTCCGGGATCTCATCCGGGACTCCGAACAACATTCGGTAATCACATACAAACCTTCTTTATAACCCTAGCGTCATCGAACCTTAAGTGTGTAGACCCTACGGGTTCGGGAATCATGCAGACATGACCGAGACACCTCTCTAGCCAATAACCAACAGCGGGATCTGGATACCCATGTCGGCCCCCACATGTTCCACAATGATCTCATCGGATGAACCATGATGTCGAGGATTCAAGCAATCCCGTATACAATTCCTTTTGTCAATCGGTACTTTACTTGCCCGAGATTCGATCGTCGGTATCCCAATACCTCGTTCAATCTCGTTACCGGCAAGTCACTTTACTCGTTCCGTAATGCATGATCCCGTGACTAACTACTTAGTCACACTGAGCTCATTATGATGATGCAATACCGAGTGGGCCCAGAGATACCTCTCCGTCATACGGAGTGACAAATCCCAGTCTCGATCCGAGCCAACCCAACAGACACTTTCGGAGATACCTGTAGTGCACCTTTATAGCCACCCAGTTACGTTGTGATGTTTGGTACACCCAAAGCATTCCTACGGTATCCGGGAGTTGCACGATCTCATGGTCTAAGGAAATGATACTTGACATTAGAAAAGCTTTAGCAAACGAACTACACGATCTAGTGCTATGCTTAGGATTGGGTCTTGTCCATCACATCATTCTCCTAATGATGTGATCCCGTTATCAATGACATCCAATGTCCATGGTCAGGAAACCGTAACCATCTATTGATCAACGAGCTAGTCAACTAGAGGCTCACTAGGGACATGTTATGGTCTATGTATTCACACATGTATTACGATTTCCGGATAACACAATTAAAGCATGAACAACAGACAATTATCATGAACAAGGAAATATAAAATAACCATTTTATTATTGCCTCTACGGCATATTTCCAACAGTCTCCCACTTGCACTAGAGTCAATAATCTAGTTACATTGTGATGAATCGTACACCCATAGAGTTCTGGTGTTGATCATGTTTTGCCCGTGGAAGAGGTTTGGTCAACGGATCTGCGACATTCAAATCCGTATGTACTTTACAAATATCTATGTCTCCATTTTGAACATTTTCACGAATGGAGTTGAAGCGACGCTTGATGTGCCTGGTCTTCTTGTGAAACCTGGGCTCCTTGGCAAGGGCAATAGCTCCAGTGTTGTCACAGAAGAGAGTCATAGGCCCCGATGCATTGGGAATAACTCCTAGGTCGGCAATGAACTCCTTCATCCAGATTGCTTCATGTGTTGCCTCCGAGGCTGCCATGTACTCCGCTTCACATGTAGATCCCGCCACGACGCTTTGCTTGCAACTCCACCAGCTGACTGCCCCACCATTCAAAATATACACGTATCCGGTTTGTGACTTAGAGTCATCCAGATCTGTGTCGAAGCTAGCATCGACGTAACCCTTTTCGATGAGCTCTTCGTCACCTCCATAAACGAGAAACATATCCTTAGTCCTTTTCAGGTACTTCAGGATGTTCTTGACTGCTGTCCAGTGTTCCATGCCGGGATTACTTTGGTACCTTCCTACCAAACTTACGGCAAGGTTTACATCAGGTCTGGTACACAGCATGGCATACATAATAGACCCTATGGCCGAGGCATAGGGGACGACACTCATCTTTTCTCTATCTTCTGCCGTGGTCAGGCATTGAGCCGTGCTCAATCTCACACCTTGCAATACAGGCAAGAACCCCTTCTTGGACTGATCCATATTGAACTTCTTCAATATCTTGTCAAGGTATGTGCTTTGTGAAAGACCTATGAGGCGTCTCGGTCTATCTCTATAGATATTGATGCCTAATATGTAAGCAGCTTCTCCAAGGTCCTTCATTGAAAAACACTTATTCAAGTAGGCCTTTATACTTTCCAAGAATTCTATATCATTTCCCATCAATAGTATGTCATCCACATATAATAAGAGAAATGCTACAGAGCTCCCACTCACTTTCTTGTAAACACAGGCTTCTCCATAAGACTGCGTAAACCCAAACGCTTTGATCATCTCATCAAAGCGAATGTTCCAACTCCGAGATGCCTGCACCAGCCCATAGATTGAGCGCTGGAGCTTGCATACTTTGTCAGCATTCTTAGGATCGACAAAACCTTCCGGCTGCATCATATACAATTCTTCCTTAAGGAAGCCGTTAAGGAATGCCGTTTTGACTATCATTTGCCATATTTCATAATCGTAGAATGCGGCAATTGCTAACATGATTCGGACGGACTTCAGCTTCGCTACGGGTGAGAAGGTCTCATCGTAGTCAACTCCTTGAACTTGTCGATAACCCTTAGCGACAAGTCGAGCTTTATAGATGGTAACATTTCCATCCGTGTCCGTCTTCTTCTTAAAGATCCATTTATTTTCTATCGCTCGCCGATCATCGGGCAAGTCTGTCAAAGTCCATACTTTGTTTTCATACATGGATCCTATCTCGGATTGCATGGCTTCAAGCCATTTGTTGGAATCTGGACCCGCCATTGCTTCTTCATAGTTCGAAGGTTCACCGTTGTCCAACAACATGATTTCCAGGACAGGGTTACCGTACCACTCTGGTGCGGAACGTGTCCTTGTGGACCTACGAAGTTCAGTGGTAACTTGACCATGATCGTCATCATTAACTTCCTCTCTAGTCGGTGCAGGCACCACAGAAACATTTTCTTGTGCTGCGCTACTTTCTGGTTCGAGAGGGGTCATCTCATCAAGTTCCACTTTCCTCCCACTTACTTCTTTCGAGACAAACTCTTTCTCCGGAAAGGACCCGTTCTTGGCAACGAAGATCTTGCCTTCGGATCTGAGGTAGAAGGTATACCCAATGGTTTCCTTAGGGTATCCTATGAAGACGCATTTTTCCGACTTGGGTTCGAGCTTTTCAGGTTGAAGTTTCTTGACATAAGCATCGCATCCCCAAACTTTAAGAAACGAAAGCTTAGGTTTCTTTCCAAACCATAATTCATACGGTGTCGTCTCAACGGATTTCGACAGAGCCCTATTTAAAGTGAATGCGGCAGTCTCTAAAGCATTACCCCAGAATGATAGCGGTAGATCGGTAAGAGACATCATAGATCGCACCATATCCAATAGAGTGCGATTACGACATTCGGACACACCATTACGCTGAGGTGTTCCAGGCGGCGTGAGTTGTGAAACAATTCCACATTTCCTTAAGTGTGTGCCAAATTCGTGACTCAAATATTCCCCTCCACGATCTGATCGTAAGAACTTTATTTTCCTGTCACGTTGATTCTCAACCTCACTCTGAAATTTCTTGAACTTTTCAAAGGTCTCATACTTGTGTTTCATTAAGTAGACATACCCATATCTACTCAAGTCATCAGTGAGGGTGAGAACATAACGATAGCCACCGCGAGCCTCAACGCTCATTGGACCGCACACATCATTATGTATGATTTCCAATAAGTTGGTTGCTCGCTCCACTGTTCCAGAGAACGGTGTCTTGGTCATTTTGCCCATGAGGCATGGTTCGCACGTGTCAAATGATTCATAATCAAGAGACTCCAAAAGTCCATCTGCATGGAGTTTCTTCATGCGTTTGACACCAATGTGACCAAGGCGGCAGTGCCACAAGTATGTGGGACTATCATTATCAACCTTACACTTCTTGGCATTCACACTATGAATATGTGTAACATCACGTTCGAGATTCATTAAGAATAAACCATTGACCAGCGGGGCATGACCATAAAACATATCTCTCATATAAATAAAACAACCATTATTCTCGGATTTAAATGAGTAGCCATCTCGCATTAAACAAGATCCAGATACAATGTTCATGCTCAAAGCTGGCACTAAATAACAATTATTGAGGCTTAAAACTAGTCCCGTAGGTAAATGTAGAGGTAGCGTGCCGACGGCGATCACACCGACCTTGGAACCATTCCCGACGCGCATCGTCACCTCGTCCTTCGCCAGTCTCCACTTATTCCGCAGCTCCTGCTTTGAGTTACAAATATGAGCAACCGCACCGGTATCAAATACCCAGGAGCTACTACGAGCGCTGGTTAGGTACACATCTATAACATGTATATCACATATACCTTTGGTATTGCCGGCCTTCTTATCCGCTAAGTACTTGGGGCAGTTCCGCTTCCAATGACCGTTTCCCTTGCAATAAAAGCACTCAGTCTCAGGCTTGGGTCCATTCTTTGTCTTCTTCCCAGCAGCTTGCTTACCGGGCGCGGCAACTCCCTTGCCATCTTTCTTGAAGTTCTTCTTACCCTTGCCTTTCTTGAACTTAGTGGTTTTATTCACCATCAACACTTGATGTTCCTTTTTGATCTCCACCTCCGCTGATTTCAGCATTGAATATACCTCAGGAATGGTCTTTTCCATCCCCTGCATATTGAAGTTCATCACAAAGCTCTTGTAGCTAGGTGGGAGCGACTGAAGGATTCTGTCAACGACCGCGTCATCCAGGAGATTAACTCCCAGCTGAGACAAGCGGTTGTGCAACCCAGACATTTCGAGTATGTGTTCGCTGACGGAACTATTCTCCTCCATCTTACAACTGTAGAACTTGTCGGAGACTTCATATCTCTCGACCCGGGCATGAGCTTGGAAAACCATTTTCAGCTCTTGGAACATCTCATATGCTCTGTGCTGCTCAAAACGCTTTTGGAGCCCGGTTCTAAGCTGTAAAGCATGCCGCACTGAACCAGGGAGTAATCATCACTACGTGACTGGCAGGCGTTCAGAACGTCTTGAGTTGCTGGGAAAACAGGTGCATCATCTAGCGGTGCTTCAAGGACATATGCTTTCTTGGCAGCTATGAGGATAATCCTCAGGTTACGGACCCAGTCCGTGTAGTTGCTACCATCGTCTTTCAGCTTGGTTTTCTCTAGGAACGCGTTGAAGTTGAGGGCAACATTAGCGTGGGCCATTTGATCTACAAGACATATTGTAAAGGTTTTTAGACTAAGTTCATGATAATCAAGTTCATCTAATCAAATTATTAACGAACTCCCACTCAGACAGACATCCCTCTAGTCATCTAAGTGATACATGATCCGAGTCAACTAGGCTGTGTCCGATCATCACGTGAGACGGACTAGTCATCATCGGTGAACATCTTCATGTTGATCGTATCTGCTATACGACTCATGTTTGACCTTTCGGTCTCTTGTGTTCCGAGGCCATGTCTGTACATGCTAGGCTCGTCAAGTCAACCTAAGTGTATTGTGTGTGTAAATCTGGCTTACACCCGTTGTATGCGAACGTTAGAACCTATCACACCCGATCATCACATGGTGCTTCAGAATAACGAACCTTCGCAACGGTGCACAGTTAGGGGGAACACTTTCTTGAAATTTTAGCGAGGGATCATCTTATTTATGCTACCGTCGTTCTAAGCAAATAAGATGTAAAACATGATAAACATCACATGCAATCAAATAGTGACATGATATGGCCAATATCATTTTGCTCCTTTTGATCTCCATCTTCGGGGCGCCATGTTCATCATCGTCACCGGCATGACACCATGATCTCCATCATCATGATCTCCATCATCGTGTCTTCATGAAGTTGTCTCGCCAACTATTACTTCTACTACTATGGCTAACGGTTAGCAATAAAGTAAAGTAATTACATGACGTTCCAGTTGACACGCAGGTCATAAATAAATTAAGACAACTCCTATGGCTCCTGCCAGTTGTCATACTCATCGACATGCAAGTCGTGATTCCTATTACAAGAACATGATCAATCTCATACATCACATATATCATTCATCACATCCTTCTGGCCATATCACATCACATGACACTTGCTGCAAAAACAAGTTAGACGTCCTCTAATTGTTGTTGCAAACTTTTACGTGGGTGCTATAGGTTTCTAGCAAGAACGATTCTTACCTACGCCAAAACCACAACGTGATATGCCAATTTCTATTTACCCTTCATATGGACCCTTTTCATCGAATCCGATCCGACTAAAGTGGGAGAGACAGACACCCGCTAGCCACCTTATGCAACTAGTGCATGTCAGTCGGTGGAACCTGTCTCACGTAAGCGTACGTGTAAGGTCGGTCCGGGCCGCTTCATCCCACGATGCCGCCGAATCAAGATAAGACTAGTAACAGCAAGTAAATTGACAAAATCGACGCCCACAACAACTTGTGTTCTACTCGTGCATAGAAACTACGCATAGACCTAGCTCATGATGCCACAGTTGGGGATCATAGCAGAAATTAAAATTTTCTACGCATCACCAAGATCAATCTATGGAGTTCACTAGCAACGAGAGGGGAGGAGTGCATCTACATACCCTTGTAGATCGCGAGCGGAAGCGTTCAAGAGAACGGGGTTGATGGAGTCGTACTCGTCGTGATCCAAATCACCGATGATCCAAGCGCTGAACGGATGGCACCTCCGCGTTCAACACACGTACGGAGCGGTGACGTCTCCCATGCCTTGATCCAGCAAGGAGAAGGGAGAGGTTGAGGAAGAAGGCTCCAACAGCAGCACGACGGCGTGGTGGTGGTGGAGTGACAGTTCTCCGGCAGGGCTTCGCTAAGCGCACGCGGAGGAGGAGAGGTGTTGGGGAGGGGAGAGGTTGCGCCTTGGATGTTGTGTTGCAGCCCTCCCCTCACCCCACTATTTATAGGGAGAAGGGGGAAGGGGACCGGCCCCTCTAGATGGGATCTAGAGGGGGGCGGCGGCCAAGGGGGAGGTGGCTTGCCCCCCAAGCAAGGGGGGCGCCCCCCTTTAGGGTTCCCCCCAAACCCTAGGCGCATGGGCCCTAGGGGGGTTGGTGCCCAGCCCACTTAGGGCTGGTTCCCTTCCACCTACAGCCCATAAGGCCCTCCGGGGCAGGTGGACCCTCCCGGTGGACCCCCGGAACCCCTCCGGTGGTCCCGGTACAATACCGGCATAACCCCGAACACTTCCGGTGACCGTATGGTGACTTCCCATATATAAATCTTTACCTCCGGACCATTCCGGAACTCCTCGTGACATCCGGGATCTCATCCGGGACTCCGAACAACATTCGGTAATCACATACAAACCTTCCCTATAACCCTAGCGTCATTGAACCTTAAGTGTGTAGACCCTACGGGTTCGGGAATCATGCAGACATGACCAAGACACCTCTCTAGCCAATAACCAACAGCGGGATCTGGATACCCATGTTGGCCCCCACATGTTCCACGATGATCTCATCGGATGAACCACGATGTCGAGGATTCAAGCAATCCCGTATACAATTCCCTTTGTCAATCGGTACTTTACTTGCCCGAGATTCGATCATCGGTATCCCAATACCTCGTTCAATCTCGTTACCGGCAAGTCACTTTACTCGTTCCGTAATGCATGATCCCGTGACTAACTACTTAGTGACATTGAGCTCATTATGATGATGCAATACCGAGTGGGCCCAGAGATACCTCTCCGTCATACGGAGTGACAAATCCCAGTCTCGATCCGAGCCAACCCAACAGACACTTTCGGAGATACCTGTACTGCACCTTTATAGCCACCCAGTTACGTTGTGACATTTGGTACACCCAAAGCATTCCTACGGTATCCGGGAGTTGCACGGTCTCATGGTCTAAGGAAATGATACTTGACATTAGAAAAGCTTTAGCGAACGAACTACACGATCTAGTGCTATGCTTAGGATTGGGTCTTGTCCATCACATCATTCTCCTAATGATGTGATCCCGTTATCAATGACATCCAATGTCCATGGTCAGGAAAACGTAACCATCTATTGATCAACGAGCTAGTCAACTAGAGGCTCACTAGGGACATGTTATGGTCTATGTATTCACACATGTATTACAATTTCCGGATAACACAATTAAAGCATGAACAACAGACAATTATCATGAACAAGGAAATATAATAATAACCATTTTATTATTGCCTCTACGGCATATTTCCAACAATTACTGTCTACCCCTGACACTTGACATCCTTATCGACCGTATTTACACTGCTGTCGATAGGGGTAGACTAGTAACTTCAATCAGACGTGACACGACGGCCTCTGAGCCCATTTAGACACGATGGGCGCCAAACGTGGGCGGCAAAACACATTTGATTCAAGCTCGTCCAAAAGACATGTGTCTCTTCCTCCATTTCCCCATTAATACACGGTGGGCCGCAAAACAAACTCTCCTCGTCCGAAATCGATGTAGGCTAATATTTTAAATAGGGGCAGATGTGTAACTTCCCTCAGACGTGACACAACCGCCCTACCTGCCAGCCCCGTTCATACACTGTGGGCGCCAACCATGGGCGGCAAAACACCCTCTCCTCGCCCGAAATAGTTACCGGCAAATATTTGGGAGATGCGAGATTACCGTCCTATCCCCAACCGACGCGATGTCCGAAATTTTAAACGGGGGATAAGTTCGTAACTTTCCCACATTTCAGAGAAGTGAAGGAAATATGCCCTAGAGGCAATAATAAAGTATTATTTATTTCCTTATATCATGATAAATGTTTATTATTCATGCTAGAATTGTATTAACCGGAAACATAGTACATGTGTGAATACATAGACAAACAGAGTGTCACTAGTATGCCTCTACTTGACTAGCTCGTTAATCAAAGATGGTTATGTTTCCTAGCCATAGACATGAGTTGTCATTTGATTAACGGGATCACCTCATTAGGAGAATGACGTGATTGACTTGACCCATTCCGTTAGCTTAGCACTCGACCGTTTAGTATGTTGCTATTGCTTTCTTCATGACTTATACATGTTCCTATGACTATGAGATTATGCAACTCCCGTTTACCGGAGGAACACTTTGTGTGCTACCAAACGTCACAACGTAACTGGGTGATTATAAAGGTGCTCTACAGGTGTCTCCAAAGGTACTTGTTGGGTTGGCGTATTTCGAGATTAGGATTTGTCACTCCGAGTGTCGGAGAGGTATTTCTGGGCCCACTCAGTAATACACATCACTATAAGCCTTGCAAGCATTGTGACTAATGAGTTAGTTCCGGGATGATGTATTACGGAACGATTAAAGAGACTTGCCGGTAACGAGATTGAACTAGGTATCGAGATACCGACGATCGAATCTCGGGCAAGTAACATACCGATGACAAAGGGAACAAACGTATGTTGTTATGCGGTCTGACCGATAAAGATCTTCGTAGAAATATGTGGGAGCCAATATGAGCATCCAGGTTCCGCTATTGGTTATTGACCGGAGAGGTGTCTCGGTCATGTCTACATAGTTCTCGAACCCGTAGGGTCCGCACGCTTAACGTTACGATGACGGTTATATTATGAGTTTATGTGTTTTGATGTACCGAAGGAGTTCGGAGTCCCGGATGAGATCGGGGACATGACGAGGAGTCTCGAAATGGCCGAGACATAAAGATCGATATATTGGACGACTATATTCGGACTTCGGAAAGGTTCCGAGTGATTCGGGTATTTTTCGGAGTACCGGAGAGTTACGGGAATTCGTATTAGGCCTTAATGGGCCATACGGGAAAGGAGAAAAAGACCCTAAAGGGTGGCCGCACCCCTCCCCATGGATTAGTCCAAATTGGACTAGGGAGGGGGAGTGCCCGCTTCCTTCTTTCTCCTTCTCCCTTCCCTTTTCCTACTCCAACAAGGAAAGGAGGAGTTCTACTCCCAGTGGGAGTAGGACTCCCCCCTTGGCGTGCCCTCCTCCTTGGCCGGCGGCCTTCCCCTTGCTCCTTTATATACGGGGGCAGGGGGCACCCCATAGACACAACAATTGATCATTGATCTCTTAGTCGTGTGCGGTGCCCCCCTCCACCATATTACACCTCGATAATATCGTAGCAGTGCTTAGGCGAAGCCCTGCGTCGGTAGAACATCAACATTGTCACCACGACGTCGTGCTGACGAAACTCTCCCTCAACACTCGGCTGGATCGGAGTTCGAGGGACGTCATCGAGCTGAACGTGTGCTGAACTCGGAGGTGCCGTGCGTTCGGTACTTGATCGGTCAAATCGTGAAGACGTACGACTACATCAACCGCGTTGTGTTAACGCTTCCATTTTCGGTCTACGAGGGTACGTGGACAACACTCTCCCCTCTCATTGCTATGCATCATCATGATCTTACGTGTGCGTAGGAAAATTTTAAAATTACTACGTTCCCCAACAGTGGCATCCGAGCCTGGTTTTATGCGTTGATGCTATGCACGAGTAGAACACAAGTGAGTTGTGGGCGATATAAGTCATACTGCTTACCAGCATGTCATACTTTGGTTCAGCGGTATTGTGAGATGAAGCGGCCCGGACCGACATTACACGTACGCTTACGCGAGACTGGTTTCACCGTTGAGAGCACTCGTTGCTTAAAGGTGACTGGCGGGTGTCTGTCTCTCTCACTTTAGTTGAACCGAGTGTGGCTACGCCCGGTCCTTGCGAAGGTTAAAATAGCACCAACTTGACAAACTATCGTTGTGGTTTTGATGCGTAGGTAAGAACGGTTCTTGCTAAGCCCGTAGCAGCCACGTAAAACTTGCAACAACAAAGTAGAGGACGTCTAACTTGTTTTTGCAGGGCATGTTGTGATGTGATATGGTCAAGACGTGATGCTATATTTTATTGTATGAGATGATCATGTTTTGTAACCGAGTTATCGGCAACTGGCACGAGCCATATGGTTGTCGCTTTATTGTATGCAATGCAATCGCCATGTAATTGTTTTACTTTATCACTAAGCGGTAGCGATAGTCGTAAAAACAACAAGTTGGCGAGACGATAATGATACTACGATGGAGATCAAGGTGTCGAGCCGGTAACGATGGTGATCATGACGGTGCTTTGGAGATGGAGATCACAAGCACAAGATGATGATGGCCATATCATATCACTTATATTGATTGCATGTGATGTTAATCTTTTATGCATCTTATCTTGCTTTGATTGACGGTAGCATTATAAGATGATCTCTCACTAAAATTTCAAGATAAAAGTGTTCTCCCTGAGTATGCACCGTTGCAAAAGTTCTTCATGCTGAGACACCACGTGATGATCGGGTGTGATAGGCTCTACGTTCAAATACAACGGGTGCAAAACAGTTGCACACGCGGAATACTCAGGTTAAACTTGACGAGCCTAGCATATGCAGATATGGCCTCGGAACACGGAGACCGAAAGGTCGAGCGTGAATCATATAGTAGATATGATCAACATAGTGATGTTCACCATTGAAACTACTCCATCTCACGTGATGATCGGACATGGTTTAGTTGATATGGATCACGTGATCACTTAGATGATTAGAGGGATGTCTATCTAAGTGGGAGTTCTTAAGTAATATGATAATTGAACTTAGATTTATCATGAACTTAGTCCTGATAGTATTTTGCAACTTATGTTGTAGATCAATAGCTCGCGTTGTTGCTTCCCTGTGATTATTTTTTGATATGTTCCTAGAGAAAAATTATGTTGAAAGATGTTAGTAGCAAAGATGCGGATTGGATCCGTGATATGAGGATTATCCTCATTGCTGCATAGAAGAATTATGTCCTTGATGCACCGCTAGGTGACAAACCTATTGCAGGAGCAGATGCAGACGTTCTGAACGTTTGGCTAGCTCAATATGATGACTACTTGATAGTTTAGTGCACCATGCTTAACGGCTTAGAATCGGGACTTCAAAGACACTTTGAACGTCATGGATCATATGAGATGTTCCAGGAGTTGAAGTTAATATTTCAAGCAAATACCTGAGTTGAGAGATATGAAGTCTCCAACAAGTTCTATAGCTAAAAGATGGAGGAGAATCGCTCAACTAGTGAGCATGTGCTCAGATTGTCTGGGTACTACAATCGCTTGAATCAAGTGGGAGTTAATCTTCCAGATAAAATAGTGATTGACAGAATTCTCTAGTCACCATCACCAAGTTAGTAGAACTTCGTGATGAACTATAGTATGCAAGGGATGACGAAAGTAATTCCCGAGCTCTTCGTGATGCTGAAATCGACGAAGGTAGAAATCAAGAAAAACATCAAGTGTTGATGGTTGACGAGACCACTAGTTTCAAGAAAAGGGCAAAAGGAAGAAGGGGAACTTCAAGAAGAACGGCAAGCAAGTTGCTGCTCAAGTGAAGAAGCCTAAGTCTGGTCCTAAGCCTGAGACTAAGTGCTTCTACTGCAAAGGGACTGGTCACTGGAAGCGGAACTACCCCAACTATTTGGTGGATAAGAAGGATGGCAAAGTGAACAAAGGTATATTGGATATACATGTTATTGATGTGTACTTTACTAGTGTTTATAGCAACCCCTCGGTATTTGATACTGGTTCATTTGCTAAGAGTAGTAACTCGAAACGGGAGTTGCAGAATTAACAGAGACTAGTAAAAGGCGAGGTGACAATGTGTGTTGGAAGTAGTTTCAAGATTGATATGATCATCATCGCACACTCCCTATACTTTCGGGATTAGTGTTGAAACTAAATAAGTGTTATTTAGTGTTTGTGTTGAGCATGAATATGATTTGATCATGTTTATTGCAATACGGTTATTCATTTAAGTTAGAGAACAATTGTTGTTCTGTTTACATGAATAAAAACCTTCTATGGTCATACACACCAATGAAAATGGTTTGTTGGATCTCGATCGTAGTGATACACATATTCATAATATTGAAGCCAAAAGATGCAAAGTTAATAATGATAGTGTCGTTTATTTGTGGCACTGCCGTTTAGGTCATATTGGTGTAAAGCGCATGAAGAAACTCCATACTGATGGGATTTTGAATCACTTGATGCTTGCGAACCGTGCCTCATGGGCAAGATGACTAAAAACGCCGTTCTCTGGAACTATGGAGAGAGCAACAGACTTGTTGGAAATCATAAATACAGATGTATGTGGTCCGATGAATATTGAGGCTCGTAGCAGGTATCATTATTTTCTGACCTTCACAGATGATTTGAGCAGATATGGGTATATCTACTTAATGAAACAGAAGTCTGATACATTTGAAAAGTTCATATAATTTTCAGAGTGAAGCGGAAAATCATCGTAACAATAAAATAAAGTTTCTACGATCTGATCGTGGAGAAGAGTATTTGAGTTACGAGTTTGGCCTTCAGTTAAAACAATGTGAAATAGTTTCACTACTCACGCCACTTGGAACACCACGGTGTTATGGTGTGTCCGAACATCGTAACCGTACTTTATTAGATATGGTGCGATATATGATGTCTCTTACCGATCTACCACTATCGTTTTGGGGTTATGCATTAGAGACAGCTGCATTCACGTTAAATAGGGTACCATCTAAATCTGTTGAGACGACATCTTATGAACTGTGGTTTGGCAAGAAACCAAAGTTGTCGTTTCTTAAAGTTTGGGGTTGCGATGCTTATGTGAAAAGGTTTCATCCTGATAAGCTCAAACCCAAATCGGAGAAATGTGTCTTCATAGGATACCCAAAGGAGACAGTTGGGTACACCTTCTATCACAGATCTGAAGGCAAGACATTCGTTGCTAAGAGTGGATCCTTTCTAGAGAAGGAGTTTCTCTCGAAAGAAGTGAGTGGGAGGAAAGTAGAACTTGATGAGGTAATTGTACCTGCTCCCTTATTGGAAAGTAGTTCATCACAGAAATCTGTTCCTGTGACTCCTACACCAATTAGTGAGGAAGTTAATGATGATGATCATGTAAACTTCAGATCAAGTTACTACCAAACCTCGTAGGTAAACCAGAGTGAGATCCACACCAGAGTGGTACGGTAATCCTGTTCTGGAGGTCATGTTATTTGACCATGACGAACCTACGAACTATGAGGAAGCGATGATGAGCCCAGATTCCACAAAATGGCTTGAGGCCATGAAATCTGAGATGAGATCCATGTATGAGAACAAAGTATGGACTTTGATTTACTTGCCCAATGATCGGCGAGCCATTGAGATTAATTGGATCTTCAAGAGGAAGACGGACGCTGATACTAGTGTTACTATCTACAAAGCTAGAATTGTCGCAAAAGGTTTTCGACAAGTTTAAGGTGTTGACTACGATGAGAGTTTCTCACTCGTATCTATGCTTACGTCTGTCTGAATCATGTTAGCAATTGCCGCATTTTATGAAATATGGCAAAAGGATAAACAAAACTGCATTCCTTAATGGATTTATTAAAGAAGAGTTGTATATGATGCAACCAGGAGGTTTTGTCAATCCTAAAAGTGCTAACAAAATATGCAAGCTCCAGCGATCCATCTATGGACTGGTGCAAGCATCTCGGAGTTGGAATATACACTTTGATAAGTTGATCAAAGGATATAGTTTTATACAGACTTGCGGTGAAGCCTGTATTTACAAGAAAGTGAGTGGGAGCACTACAACATTTCTGATAAGTATATGTGAATGACATATTGTTGATCGGAAATAATGTAGAATTATTCTGCAAAGCATAAAGGAGTGTTTGAAAGGAGTTTTTCAAAGAAAGACCTCGGTGAAGCTGCTTACATATTGAGCATCAAGATCTATAGAGATAGATCAAGACGCTTGATAAGTTTTTTCAATGAGTACATACCTTAACAAGATTTTGAAGTAGTTCAAAATAGAACAGTTAAAGAAAGAGTTCTTGCCTGTGTTACAAGGTGTGAAATTGAGTAAGACTCAAAGCCCGACCACGGCAGAAGATAGAAAGAGAATGAAAGTTATTCCCTATGCCTTGGCCATAGGTTCTATAAAGTATGCCATGCTGTGTACCAGATCTGTTGTATACCCTACACTGATTTTGGCAAGGGGGTACAATAGTGATCTAGGAGTAGATCACTGGACAGCGGTCAAAATTATCCTTAGTGGAATAAGGATATGTTTCTCGATTATGGAAGTGACAAAAGGTTCGTCGTAAAGGGTTACGTCGATGCAAGTTTTGACACTAATCTAGGTGACTCTAAGTCTCGATCTAGATATGTATTGAAAGTGGGAGCAATTAGCTAGAGTAGCTCCGTGCAGAGCATTGAAGACATAGAAATTTGCAAAATACTTACGGATCTGAATGTGACAGACCCGTTGACTAAAATTATCTCACAATCAAAACATGATCACACCTTAGTACTCTTTGGGTGTTAATCACATAGCGATGTGAACTATATTATTGACTCTAGTAAACCCTTTGGGTGTTGGTCACATGACAATGTGAACTATGGGTGTTAATCACATGGTGATGTGAATTATTGATGTTAAATCACATGGCGATGTGAACTAGATTATTGACTCTAGTGCAAGTGGGAGACTGAAGGAAATATGCCCTAGAGGCAATAATAAAGTATTATTTATTTCCTTATATCATGATAAATGTTTATTATTCATGCTAGAATTGTATTAACCGGAAACATAGTACATGTGTGAATACATAGACAAACAGAGTGTCACTAGTATGCCTCTACTTGACTAGCTCGTTAATCAAAGATGGTTATGTTTCCTAGCCATAGACATGAGTTGTCATTTGATTAACGGGATCACCTCATTAGGAGAATGACGTGATTGACTTGACCCATTCCGTTAGCTTAGCACTCGATCGTTTAGTATGTTGCTATTGCTTTCTTCATGACTTATACATGTTCCTATGACTATGAGATTATGCAACTCCCGTTTACCGGAGGAACACTTTGTGTGCTACCAAACGTCACAACGTAACTGGGTGATTATAAAGGTGCTCTACAGGTGTCTCCAAAGGTACTTGTTGGGATGGCGTATTTCGAGATTAGGATTTGTCACTCCGAGTGTCGGAGAGGTATTTCTGGGCCCACTCAGTAATACACATCACTATAAGCCTTGCAAGCATTGTGACTAATGAGTTAGTTGCGGGATGATGTATTACGGAACGAGTAAAGAGACTTGCCGGTAACGAGATTGAACTAGGTATCGAGATACCGACGATCGAATCTCGGGCAAGTAACATACCGATGACAAAGAGAACAAACGTATGTTGTTATGCGGTCTGACCGATAAAGATCTTTGTAGAAATATGTGGGAGCCAATATGAGCATCCAGGTTCCGCTATTGGTTATTGACCGGAGAGGTGTCTCGGTCATGTCTACATAGTTCTCGAACCCGTAGGGTCCGCACGCTTAACGTTATGATGACGGTTATATTATGAGTTTATGTGTTTTGATGTACCGAAGGAGTTCGGAGTCCCGGATGAGATCGGGGACATGACGAGGAGTCTCGAAATGGCCGAGACGTAAAGATCGATATATTGGACGACTATATTCGGACTTCGGAAAGGTTCCGAGTGATTCGGGTATTTTTCGGAGTACCGGAGAGTTACGGGAATTCGTATTGGGCCTTAATGGGCCATACGGGAAAGGAGAAAAAGACCCCAAAGGGTGGCCGCACCCCTCCCCATGGACTAGTCCGAATTGGACTAGGGAGGGGGAGCGCCCCCTTCCTTCTTTCTCCTTCTCCCTTCCCTTTTCCTACTCCAACAAGGAAAGGGGGAGTCCTACTCCCGGTGGGAGTAGGACTCCCCCCTTGGCGCGCCCTCCTCCTTGGCCGGCGGCCTTCCCCTTGCTCCTTTATATACGGGGGTAGGGGGGCACCCCATAGACACAACAATTGATCATTGATCTCTTAGCCGTGTGCGGTGCCCCCTCCACCATATTACACCTCGATAATATCGTAGCAGTGCTTAGGCGAAGCCCTGCGTCGGTAGAACATCAATATTGTCACCACGCCGTCGTGCTGATGAAACTCTCCCACAACACTCGGCTGGATCGGAGTTCGAGGGACGTCATCGAGCTGAACGTGTGCTGAACTCGGAGGTGCCGTGCGTTCGGTACTTGATCGGTCGGATCGTGAAGACGTACGACTACATCAACCGCGTTGTGTTAACGCTTCCGTTTTCGGTCTACGAGGGTACGTGGACAACACTCTCCCCTCTCGTTGCTATGCATCACCATGATCTTACGTGTGCATAGGAAAATTTTGAAATTACTACGTTCCCCAACAAGAAGCGCGTCCCAAAGTTTGAGATCCCCCCTCCCCTCCATTTCCCCATTCATACACCATCGGCGGCACGACAACCTCCGCACTGCGGCCAGCCTCCTTCGTCCGCCACCCCATCCTCCACCTTGCCGGAGCCGATACCCCTACCCTATCGTCCACTGCAAGAGATGGACGTCTCTCATCCACGGCGCTGGACCAGGATCCTTTCATCACCTCCTCTCGCTTCATCGGCGCCGTCGTCCACCTTGTCGTTGCCGCTCCTACGACCGCCTCGTCCACGGCAACAGGATTTATCCCCTGACCCGGCCGTCTGTCGTCTAAAGTCTTCTTCCCCGCCGCTGACAGCCATCGCACCCGCAGCACCCTCAACGTATCAGCAGAGGCCTACACGGCGTCGCAAGAGAGGTGGTACTCTTTCATATGTGCTTAAGTTATTGATCTCACCCGGAAAATAGATCGTAATTTGTTTACTGTACTTTTCTTGTCCGTACCAAATCATAGTGGCTAGTTGAAAGCAAACATTGGTTGTGAAGTAGCTTTGTCCAGTTTGCACCTTCAGATCCGCCATGGCACGGGCACTATACTCGTAAAGCTTATGGTTTCCCCCCTTTATATTCACTACCATCATCGTAGGTGCTTCGTGTCGTGCTAGCACTCCTCCTCAAGACCTCAACCCAAAGCTTACGTGTTGAAATACGAATCTGATATGATGCTCATATCACTAAAACAGAGAACGTTTAATTGGTCACCTAATGTTCCTATATTCGTTTCGAAAGCATGTGCGTGCTACCTCTTGAGCATGCGTTGGTTTTTCCCTTGAAGAGGAAAGGGTGATGCAGCAAAGTAGCGTAAGTATTTCCCTCAGTTTTTGAGAACCAAGGTATCAATCCAGTAGGAGGATCCTCAAAAGTCCCACGCAGCTACACAAACAAACAAGAACCTCGCAACCAACGCGATAAAGGGGTTGTCAATCCCTTCACGGTAACTTGCGAAAGTGAGATCTGATAGAGATAATAAGATAAGATAAATATTTTTGGTATTTTTATGATATAGATTTGAAAGTAAAAGATGCAAATAAAATTAGATGGAAAACTTATATGATAAAAGATAGACTCGGGGGCCATAGGTTTCACTAGTGGCTTCTCTCAAGATAGCATAAGTATTACGGTGGGTGAACAAATTACTGTCGAGCAATTGATAGAAAAGTGCATAGTTATGAGAGTATCTAGGCATGATCATGTATATAGGCATCACGTCCATGACAAGTAGACCGACTCCTGCCTGCATCCACTACTATTACTCCACACATCAACCGACTCCTGCCTGCATCTAGAGTATTAAGTTCATGAAGAACAGAGTAACGCATTAAGAAAGATGACATGATGTAGAGGGATAAACTCAAGCAATATGATGTAAACCCCATCTTTTTATCCTCTATGGCAACAATACAATACGTGCCTTGCTGCCCCTGCTGTCACTGGGAAAGGACACCGCAAGATTGAACCCAAAGCTAAGCACTTCTCCCATTGCAAGAAAGATCAATCTAGTAGGCCAAACCAAACTGATAATTCGAAGAGACTTGCAATGATAACTAATCACACATAAAAGAATTCAGAGGAGATTCAAATATTTCTCATAGATAAACTTGATCATAAACCCACAATTCATTGGATCTAGACAAACACACCGCAAAAAGAGTTACATCGAATAGATCTCCAAGAAGATCGAGGAGAACTTGGTATTGAGATTCAAAGAGAGAGAAGAAGCCATCTAGCTAATAACTATGGACCCGAAGGTCTGTGGTAAACTACTCACAACTCATCGGAGAGGCCATGGAGATGATGTAGAGGCCCTCCATGGTCGATTCCCCCTCTGGCGGAGCGCCGGCGAAGGCTCCAAGATGGGATCTCGCGGATACAGAAGGTTGCGGCGGCGGAAATAGTTTTTCATGGTGCTCCTGGATGTTTTCGGGGTACGTGGATATATATAGGCGAAGGAGGTAGGTCAGGGGAGCCACGAGGGGCCCATGAGGGTGGGGGCGCGCCCACCCCCTTAGGGCGCGCCGGGCACCCTCGTGGCCGCCTCGGTTACTTCTTGACGTCCACTCCAAGTCTCCTGGACTGCGTTTGTTCCAAAAAGATCGCTCCCGAAGGTTTCATTCCGTTTGGACTCCGTTGGATATTCCTTTCCTTCGAAACACTGAAATAGGCAAACAACTGCAATTCGGGCTGGGCCTCCGGTTAGTAGGTTAGTCCCAAAAATGATATAAAAGTGTAGAGTAAAGCCCATAAACATCCAAAACGGTTAATATAATAGCATGGAACAATCAAAAATTATAGATACGTTGGAGACGTATCAGTGCGCCACCCACTGGTCTAGCTGGTTCCACTTTCCTAATTTTTCTCTTGATGCTTAGGGTTTTCCCCTTTTATCTACTCTACTATGATCTGCGTAGGTGCTTTCTGTCGTACTAGCATTACTCCACCCTTCAAGCTAAACAACACAACACTCAGAATTTGAAAGCTTAGTTGTTCAAATATGATTGTGATATGATACTGATATTAGTTAACAGACACATTTAATTGGTTAGCTAAAGGTCCCACTTGAGTTTCCAAATGCATGTCGCGACATATAGAGAGATAACATAATTGCATTTCTTTGTCACTTGTTGACTGTACTTTCTTGTCCATACCAAATCTTAGTTGTTATTTCAAACCAAACATCAGTTGCTAACTACCCTTTGCGCGGTTTGCAGCTTCAGATCTGCCATCCCACTGCCACGGTCAACACTGTACTCATCATGCTTATGGTTTCCCCATTTTATGATGACCACAATCAGCCTACGTGGTTCGTGTCGTAATAGCACTGCTCCACCCATCGAGCTAAACAAGCTTAGTTGTACAAATTCATATTTGATATTATGCTGATATTAGTAAAACTGAGAGATGTTTAATTGGTTAGCTAAATGTTCCTACTTTAGTTTTGAAATGCATGCGAGCCACATATGGAGAGACCGAAAAGAATAGTATTTATCTGTGCGCTCTGGTTCATCATGGGTGGCCAACCGACATTGTATTGAAAGACTTGTAATATCTTCAATCTGCTTGCTCTTCTGCTCTTCTTTAAGATGATCCTCTTCTCTTGCGGTCGACTGGTCAGGTCGAGTTGTTCTCCCTTAGTATATTTTGAATCTGTCAGGTCAGGTCGACTTGTTCTTCTTTACTATATGTTGAAGTTGTTATCTGCGAAGTGTCATCACTTCTGGAGCTCTCATATTTTTAGTAGTAGGCCACATTATATTAATGCACACACCAAATTACAGCATGCATGGCATCTCTTAAAAGAATTGCAGAGATAGCACAAAGGGGTTTACAGGGAGGCAGTATTGGATTAGAATCACTTCTGCATTACAAAAAAATCTCACTTGTTTTTATGTTTTCATGCATGTCAGATATTGAACATTATCAAAATGAATATGAGAATGGGCGCACGAGAGGAATATTGTAGAACAATCCACTGGCTAACAAACTTGGCATGGTGGAGGTTGGCCTATCTTATTCACCCATCAAGGTGCTTGCTCTAACTTGGCAAGGTTGTATTGATCGCACATATTTTGCATCCGACCTCTTGCATTACTTCTACTTTGTTACACCATCTGTTTAGTTTAAGCATCATATATGAGTATATGCCATACTATCCATTTTCTGTACCTATTCCATGTGTCGTCACACTATGTTTTTCCAGTCAAATGTTGTTCTTTCGTAATAGATGTCCAAAAGGAAGAGGGTGAGTGCAGATCCTCAAGGAGTACAAACTAGGTATTTGGAAAAGATAGTGATACCTGTTAAATTAGATAGATCAGCAGCCACAGAAAACACAGGCCCAACTGCACCACACTTTACCCCTACTCCATTGGCCAAACCCCTATTAGAACTGCTGAGAGCCCAGCGTCAGGTATTTTCTATGATATCAATTCAAAATTTGAACTCCTAAATTTCTGCATGTGCCTTACCTTCTCTCTTGTATGAAAACTAATTTCAGATGAATCTCCTTGCTCAAAGGATCATACGATCTCACAACAATACTGGGCTCTACATTGCTCTTGTCAGTACCTCTCTCCCTTTTGCCTTGTAACACGGTACTTAATTAATTGCTATTTGATTATGTATCATCAGTTTGCACCTGAGCTTCATTATCCTCTGTTTCTTCCAATATTATTTGATCTATATTTACTCTTTGCAAAATGTAGAATAATGGCAACGCTTATAAAGAATTTTCTTTGGGGAATTTATTGAATTATCCTTCCATCAACATGGAGAAGGGCTTTGTCCAGCCCGTGTTAACATGTAATGTAAGTTCATCCTTCTCAAGCCTTCAAACTTTGTTCTAGTATAGATTTGGATAGGCATCATTTCCTCCACTGCTGTTTGCTTTGCTGTTTACATCTGATTGGATGTTTTCAACAACTACCAGTTTCAAATTGTAGTTGTAAAAACATGTTCCTTATGTAGAACAGATGCATTTATTTGCTTATATAATTGTGAAACCTGTTACGTGTCTCCTTGTTTCTCTTTCAGAGTCGTATCTCTTATGCCAGGCAGAACTTTAGGGAAGATAGTGAGCCAAACCATCTTGAGGACAGCAAGATGGCCCCAAGGTCCTGTCTTGATGAAGACAGTGAGTTGAAACTACTCACCAGCAGGTGTGAGACAACCTCTGTGTAGTCGCTGCCTCAATCAGTTCGACTTCTTCAGTCTCAACTTAAAGCGGAAAGGCTTGCTTCAGCTCAGCTCCGACTTGAAGTCAAAGATGCAATGAAGATGTCAGAGGACTGCCTTGCGCACCATCATGCCATACAGCTACGGGTGATGCATCTATCGTTGACACAACTGAGGTCTACTCAGCTTCTTCGGCTGTTTGGGGGCCCGACCTGGCCAGGCCTAGTGCCTTCTGAAGTGCTCTCAGTTTTGTATATTCTTTTATCGGCGCGTTTATTTGCACTGGTGGCGAACTTTGATGCCCAGTGGATGTAATATGTGTAATAGCCATGATAGCCTAGCGTAACTTGCTTGCTTATTTATTTCCTTGGTGTCTTGTTTATTTGTTTGCTTGTAGTCAGTGCAGTTCTTTTTCCGCGGTTTGCTAGTGGCTGCAATAACCTATTTTTTTAAACTAGGCCACAATAACCATGGGCTACATATTTACTGTAGTGACACTAGGCCTCCTACGGGCCATAGAAACAATGGGCCTTCTACGGGCCGTAGAAACAATGGGCCTTCTACGGGTCGTATCATCAATGGGCCTTATACGGGCCGTATGATCGATTGGCCAAACATGGGCCAATAACAGACCGCATTATGGCCGTAAACGGGCTAGAGTTGGAATCGTTCGTTCATGGGCCAACCATAACGGGCCATCGTTAATAGGCCATATTTGATGACGCTTTGAAAATGGCCCAATGTATTAATGGGCCACAAACGGGCCGACTGTAACCACGGGCTGAATTTGGCCCACAAGCAGAAAATGACAGTAACGGGCCGTAAGTAACCGAATGCAGGAAATGAGCCCAAGAATAAATGGGCCCTAAGAAGGCCGAAAGATAACATGGGCTGCAAACGACCCAATTGATTAATGGGCCGTTAATGGGTATAAAGTGATAGACTGTTCATTACGGGCCAGTTTCACCATGGGACGTTAATGGGCCAATAGTTACAAAGGGCCTAATATGGGCCGAAAGACGTCATGGGCCATACATGGGCCAGAACTTAAAATGGGCTGGAATCATATTGGACGGCCCAGATGATGCTACTGGGCCTAATTCGGATAGGTCATAACGGGCCCTGGGTTAGCGGGCTGTAAATGGGCTATATGCGAACATGCCGTTAACAGGCTTTCCGTGGGCCGGCCCGCCACCTTTTGACCAAGTCAAACGGGCCAGCCTTTTCACAGGAATGGGCCTCTGTTGGGCCGTGCCACGTGTCGACGTATCATAGGCGCCTTCGGTCCAATGAGTGGATGACATCTGTCCCAACAGTAAGCGGACACGTGTTTCCTCCAGCCAATGATGATTTTACACGTGGAAAATCCCCATTGGTCAGGGCTGTTAACGGGTTATCGGATCCAAAACCGGACCGATAGCTTAATGGCGTTCCGTTACGGTGGATGCCACGTGTCGGCCACCCTTGACAAAAGCACTTCTGTGACGCGCGATTTATCGTCATGGAAGTGGACACTTCCGTGATGATAATTTTGGTAATGTCATGGAACACTTCTACGACAGCACAGGTATGACTATCTTGATTCTATCATAAAATCGTCCTGGATGTACATGCATGACAAAAAACGCGACCTACTGTGACAAACACGTATCATCACGGAAGTGTATTTTTTTGTAGTGATATCTTCTTATGTGTCCGGTTGAAACGTTTTGCTCATGTGTATGCGGTGAGTGTTAGCAATCATAGAAGACTATATGATGGTTGAGTATGTGGACTTGCCTAAAGGCTCCGATACGTGACCCTTCCTGAAAAGATGATGAATTATAGTTGCAAAGTTGACTGAGAACATAGTTTGTTGGTTTCTAATAGAGTTTTTGCTTTATTAGGTTAGGAGACGCTCGAGGGGCCCACAAGGTTGGGGGCGCACCCCCCCTGGGCACGCCCTCCACCCTTGTACTCCAAGTCTCCTGGGTGTCTTCTGGTCCAAGAAAAATCATGGAGAAAGTTTTATTCCGTTTGGACTCCGTTTGGTATTCCTTTTCTGTGAAACTCTAAAACAAGGAAAAAACAGAAACTGGCACTCGGCTCTAGGTTAATAGGTTAGTCCCAAAAATCATATAAAATAGCATATTAATGTATATAAAACATCCAAAATAGATAATATAATAGCATGGAACAATCAAAAATTATTGATACGTTGGAGACGTATCAAGCATCCCCAAGCTTAATTCTTGCTCGTCCTCGAGTAGGTAAGATAAAAACAGAATTTTTGATGTGGAATGCTACCTAACATATTTTAACCATCTAATTCTCTTTATTGTGGCATTAATGTTCAGATCCGTAAGATTGAAAACAAAAGTTTAATATTGAAATAAAAACAATAATACTTCGAGCATACTAACAAAATAATTATGTCTTCTCAAAATAACATGGCCAAAGAAAGCTTATCCCTGCAAAATCATATAGTCTGGCTATGCTCCATCTTCATCACACAAAATATTTAAATCATACACAACCCCGATGACAAGCCAAGCAACTGTTTCATACTTTTGATGTTCTTAAACTTGTTCAACTTTCACGCAATACATGAGCGTGAGCCATGGACATAGCACTATAGGTGGAATAGACGGTGGTTATGGAGAAGACAAAAAGAAGGAGATAGTCTCACATCAACTAGGCGTATCAACGGGCTATGGACATGCCCATTAATAGATATCAATGTGAGTGAGTATGGATTGCCATGCAACGGATGCACTAGAGCTATAAGTTTATAAAAGCTCAAAAAGAAACTTAGTGGGTGTGCATCCAACTCGCTTGCTCATGAAGACCTAGGGCATTTTGAGGAAGCCCATCATTGGAATATACAAGCCAAGTTCTATAATGAAAAATTCCCACTAGTATATGAAAGTGATATCATAGGAGACTCTTTATCATGAAGATCATGGTGTGTAACATCCCAAAATTCTAAATTTTGGAATGTAATATTAATTAAGTAATAATGATTGCTTGTGTGATTTGTTGTGTGAAATTTGAATATTTTTTGAAGGTTAAATAAGAGGGAATAAAAGGACTTTCCCAAACTTTCATTCTTGCATTTGGTTTCCATGGAATTCCATTTGAAATAATTCAACTCAGAAGCTTTATGCCACTCAAGGATTTTCAAGGAGAGAAGATAATAGGACTTCTTCAAAATTTATGATATAGAGTGGGGAGTAATGAGTACCGCTTTCAAAACTTAATTGAAGTTTTTCTTGCTTCTGTTGGAATTTCAAATCATTTCAAAATTTTATGAATATAAATACTTGAGTGAAGGAAACATGACCCTTCAAAATTCAGATAAGATTTGAGAAGTATTTTTATAAAGAAAATAGAAAACAATTTGGAAAAGATTTGAAAATCAAATTAAAATCCAATTTGAAGATATTATTAAATCTTTCCCTAATCTCCCTAATAATAAAGCACGGATTGACTTTGTCGGGTTCACCGTCACAATGCGCTTTCTTCTCATGTCATAATACGCTTTTACGATTTGTATGGACAAAATTGTAATATAAACGAGGTGGTACTAATCTCCTAAGCACGTAATTAATCCAGATTTTCGTTCGCTGACAATTGTTTCGGAGCGTAGTCGATGTTGGGCTGGAGCCATGCGAGTCTGCTCGGTCAGATGGGCCAACTCTGGCCCATAGCTCGTCCGCCCCACACAAGCCATTCGGGCACCAGTAAAAAAAGACGTTTCGCTAGGTCCCCTCTGCGCCGCCATGCGCGTGAGATGCTCGTCACCTGTTTCCGCGCGCCCCACCGGAGAGCACCTGCCGGCCGCCGACGACGAGGGCCACGCCGGCGATCTCCTCTCAGCCCATCTGCCTCCTCTTTCCTCTCCATTATTTTCTTCTCTCTCCGCCTCTTGTTCATTCGTGACTGCCAGAGCTCGCCCCGATCCATGGCCTCTCTTCCGCCCAGATCCGGTCCGTCACCGGTCGTCCGTGGCGCGAGCGCCGAGCCTCCTCCTCGGTCTCCTCGTTCTGCACCGCCCCTATTGCACTGCGCACACGCGCTCCGGAGCCATGGCCACCTTTTGTCGAGCCGCGGGATCGACGCCCGACCGGCGCCGCGACCGGCCTCTTGCGCAGCTCCCGGCCGCCGTCCCCTGTGCCTCATCCCGTGTCTCCCCACCTCGCCTGTGCAGCACCGTGGCTGCACATCTCCAGCGCCATCTGCTACAGCCCTGCGGTCAACCGCCTGGACGCCATGGGCAGCGGCCATGGACCAGTTCGACAAGACCATGGTGCTTGCGGGCGGAATGCCCCTCGCCGCCGGCACTATGACAATACCCTCTGAAGATGTGGGAGTCCATGGACACTCTCGTGTGGCACCTCTGCACTGCCTTTGAGGAGCACGATGACTACCTGGAGGCCAAGCCGTTCGGTGTGACCGTCATGCCCGTACTTTCCTGCCTCCTCCCTGTCCTCCCCTCTTACTCTCAAACTCGAGCACCAACTCGACGGCAAGCACCAAGCAGCAGCTCAGCCAAAGCCCGGTACTCTTTCTGAATTTCCTTTGTACCTGCAACACATATTCGTTATGTCTGATGCTGAATTTTGGACACAGAAATACATTGAACGGACAACAAGTGCTGAACCGGTTCACGGACTAGCCTGATTGATTCAATCCCCATGTGCTTGTATCAATGCCTGCAAGGGAGCAAGCGTACTGGAGGGATGGTTGGACGGAGAGTAATTTGCTACAAAGCTTTATTATTTATGGTTATTTCCTGAATCCCTGATATAATATACAATGCATTATGTAGAAACCAAAATGATGTTCATAGAGATCCGTTCTTACCGCGTTTATGACATTCATTTCTGATTTGAGAAAATTGCTCAGAATTAGGTGAATATCATTTATGCTTGTGTCATCTCTTTCATTTTATGGTTTAGCACCAGTCGCCAACTAAGGTTACCGTGTGCGGCTTGAATCAAATGGCATGTGATTGAGCAAATGAACGAAATATAGGTGAAACATTTATTTTTTAGAAGAGATGGGTGCTACGTACTTCCATTCAAGTGTTCCCTTTAATTTTTCATAGTTTACATTGAGACACAGGAATTGCTTAAAGCATGGATTTGACTGCAGTGTTGCTGGCCGGCATCTCCACCATTCATCTTGTCATTGACAGAAACCCCATCTTGTCACTGATAGAACCCCAGGCTCTTCCACCTACAGCAAACAAATAAAAGGACTTGATTTATGGTCTTGTAAATTGGTTGTATCCACGAGTCAGGGTTGATATATGTCCTTGCATGAGCAAGTTGCCATATCTACATGGAAGGTTACTACAGCACTACACTTATCTTGCAGACATTTTTCTTTTACTGAAAATAGTAGGTGAGTGTTAATCTTTTTCAGGTTCTGTATTTGACACTATTTTGTATGTTTAAAGGATAAACTTTTATGGCTCTTTTCACTTCAGCAAGTGAACAACTTGGATCACTTATGATATTCGTTGTGCTATACTTCTAACTGAAATATGTAGTGCAGCGCATGTTACACTATCTGCTTGTCCAGAAACTGGAACAGCCAGCCGATGTTCGGTAGTGGAGTATCCTTATATTTATGTTCATAGTTGTCGAGGATTTGTTGGGTGTCACCTAAAGGACACTTCCTATGGCCCCGTTGCAACGCACGTGCTCTTTTGCTCTGGTTGATGGAGAAGTTGTAGTAGGCTGAAGACATCCATCAAGGCCGAGGACCAGGAGATGAAACGGTGAGTGACAGAGGGTGTCGGTGCATGATGTGGCAGCTGTGCAGTCGACCAACGAGTGTTGGTTCTCATACCTTCAGGTTACTTAGAGAAACTACACATATCTGCACAATGTACTAATCGTGCAGTGTGCTTTGATGTAGAGTGGTGTTTTCCATGTTGTTGGCATAGGAGTACTGATCAATGTGAGCTTCAGTTACAATGGCAACATATGATCGAATGCCCATGTATCATAATTTATGGTGTACCTGACATTCGGAGCCTATGTCCAATACTTTTAGCTGTGTATTCTGATCTATGATCAAAATTTGTAATATGGGCAGATGGAGCTAATGATATATTCACTCACAAGGTAAGTAGTTGATAGAATCATGTACATGTGGGAAGATCAGGTTTTCCTTTCTAAATGATCATTTATATGTTACTAGCGTACATATCAATATTTTTATGGTTGATTAGCATATCGGCTGAGGACATGACTTTGCTGTCATCAAGGCCATGGACGGTATTGTGGTCTCCCATTTGTGAGCAATTTGACAAATTGCCCCACATTTCCTGGGACATTGCTCTAACACCACATCTTTCTTTTTATTTGATTCAGTAATACACTTTGATGATAACTGGATAGAATACCACAAACTGAGTTTTTCTCACTTTTCACGTCAAGCCCACACATCATATTTTGTTGGATGATTTTTCCCTAAGTTGTTTTTACCTAGCGACCTGGACTCCTGGTTCAATCGAAACAAAAACAAGCGAGACCTACGCAGACGAAGCAGAGGAACAGAGGCGCCATCTTGTCGTGCTTCCTTCCTAGAGCGCCATACCATGGCGCGCCTCCTCCCCACGCTACCACCTCGCCTGCGTGTCATCCATTTATGTGGAGGATTAGATGCCGTCCGCTCCCTTGCCATGCTGGACAAGAAGGGCGCGGCCATCCGCTGTGCCATGGTCGCTCCCTCGTCGATGCCACTTCCGTGTACATATTGAGATAGCTGCTGAGGGTGGGCCTCGCTTTCAGCTCGATGAGATTGTTTTTCAAGTTTTAAATATTTTCTTGCGCTAGCGCGATTCAATGATGTGTACGGTGGTGGTCAAGTTCATCATCTTGAGACTGACAAGTGAACAGAGTAGCCATCAATGGCAAGGATCAAAAGGAGGATAAGCAACAACTCAAATGGGATGTCATGTTAAAATAAAAAATGTGGATCTAAGGTTTATTGTTTAGGGGTATACATTGTTTTTTTCTCCTATTGCAAACAGGAGCTCCAAGTTTACAAACGTTTCCATGATACTTGAATCAAGCTTTTTCTATATCTTCATGTCATAGGAGCCGTAATTTTTAGATCATCTATACACCTCACACAAGAAACATGAACTTGCGAAAAGCTAGAAAACATGACAACTTTTGCATGTTTTGTGTGTGTTTTCTACCCGTCGCCAAAGCACAAGGAGTCTGACTCGGAGTACCCGATGTGTGCGACACAAACTCCACAGTTTTCTATCTTATATTAGCCAAGGATGGAGGATCTTGGCACAATGCTCATAATATCATTGGATATGAATAGCGCTACACTACACAGTCCCTAAACCTAGCCAACACTGGTGCATGGAAATTTGTGTTACCTCCGTAGTGAGGCAAAGACATTGTACTAAAATGAACTTCACTATTTTCGGTATAATGCGATATTTATAGGGCTTCACTAAGCAACCCCAACAAAGGCGTGAAGAGATACTCACAATGGGGTGGATACTTCTGTGATTTAAATTGCATACACCTTCAATACACTTACGACATTCTTTCACGTTTATGTTTTTTGTGCAACACATCTTTTCATGGCAGCGTGGAGGATTTCAAAGAGTTTGTTGATGTCATCATGTCTGGCGGTGGGTTGTGGGAGGAGGGGGGTCTTGAGACATTGGGTTAAAAATTTGTTGTTTTTTCCTCCCGTTGCAACGCACGGGCATTTGTGCTATCTTTCCCTAATAATAAAGCACGGATTGACTTTGTCGGGTTCACCGTCACAATACGCTTCTTCCCGTGAATTTACGCTTTCAGTTCGAATTTAAAACATATACCCGAGGTGGTACTAATTCGGGTGCCCGTGATATTGAAAAAACGTTTCGTTTAAGAAAAAAACCTACACCTGTATGTATTCAACCCGCGATTCATCTGTTTCATCTTATCCAGACTCCCCGTCCTCGCGGCGCTTTACCTCGCGGCGCTCCGCTCCGCCCCGCCCCGCCCACCTCCTGCTACGGCCCTCGCGCCGCCGGCCGCCTCCTGCCCCGCTCCGCCCCTCACCACGCGCCGCCGGCCTTCTCCTGCCTCCCAATCCCATCTCGCGGCTTTCTTCGCCGTTCACCGCTCCCCTCCACCTACTGGTCGCGACCTCGTGGGAGGCAGAGGATGGGAGGGTGCGGCGCTGGCGTCTGACTCCAGGAGCTCGAGAGGGCCGATCTGCGCGTCGGCGACCTCGCGGGAGGCATGGCGTGGCGTGTTGCGCTCGAGACGAGCGGGCTCGAGTAAGGGGATTGGAGGGTGGCGCCGGCGGGATCGTGGACGGGGATGGAGTGGGCGGGTGCCGGCAAGATCGAGGCCGGGGATGGAGAGGGCGGTCGGCGAGCTGGCGGCTGAGGATGGAAGAGGCGGCACTAATTCGCTGCTACCCGCACCGCACCACGTCCCTAGCTTCCTCCTCTCTGATCGAACCGAGTCCGTTTTACAAAGGGATCCGGCGACTAGAGGGGAGCTGCCACCGGTGACGCTGCCGGAGAAGCTGGCGAGGTTCCTCCAGAAGTGCGCCGAAGGAGTTCCAGAACGAGCCCCGGTATAGCGGCGACCGGTGGTACCTTCGCGGCTGGGTTCCAGATGGTGAGCTGCCTGTTGCTACTACCATATTATAGTACTGGCTGACTACGTGAGGGTTTCAGTTTATCTATAAATGGCACAAGCTGTTCATTCAGCCGGTACTATAATTTGCTGCTTCTACCAAATCACAAGATCAGTTTATCCATGCTCATGGAATTTCGTGTGTAGGGCTACGATTACAAACTCCGTTGATTATTCACGCTCTGTTCGATGCTCTGTCGGCAGCCCACTAACCAGGCAACTCTATCGTTGAGGACCGTGTGTACCGCAGGAGGATCCCTGATGCTTTGTTGCTCCTGCGACCTTCAATTTGTTGTGTGGTTGTCTACAAACGTACAGTAGCTTCATTCAAATTATTTTTAGAAATTGCTAGACGAATTTTTTTGTAGAGCTGAGAGAAAAGATGCATAGACAATAGAATTATGTTCAGGTTTGCAATAATTCGTTCTATTTGCTTGCAAACAAATTGCACAAGCCGTTCATTTGTTGGATGATGTTTGCATGTATTTCTAGCAAGTTATAAAAACTGATGGAAGATGCTTTGTGTATTCTTTTGTGTGTCTATCAGAACAGGCATGGTGGGAGGGCGATGCTCTGTTGACTGCTTTTCTTATAATATTACAGAGGGAGGATCGAAGTGGAGATTGGTACTTTCCCTTTCAGCGGCCAAAGAAAAGCAACACTTTTTCATGTGATTTCAGATGAAATGACCAGAGTGTGTAAAATCTGGATCGCTACAAACAGGTCAAGGTTAGTTATGTTTTTCCTTTTGATATTCTCTAGATAATGCTATCAAGCAAGATCAACTTAGGACAATATAATCTACTATTTACTTTCTTTGTGTTTCAGTACGTTCAAACTATTTGCATGTGTGCAAATGGGCATATTTTGATTATGCGACTTGGTGTCTTACTTGTTCTGCCTAACTGTTGGATCCTAGCTCTTATGTTATCTACCTATAGCCAGTGCATGCCAAAAAATAAAAATAAAACCTATGGCCAGTGATATGTTTATGGCTGGATGTCTACTGCTTCTGTCAATGCCATAGTAGATTCAATCGAAACTGGTATATCTGAACAACAATTGTTTCATTTCGATCACATAACATTATTTTTGCTGAAAAATCACAATGTTTTATTCAAGTTTGTGGGTGTTTTCCCTGATCTGTTTGCAACTTGGCATGAGAGTCCGTTTATGCATGTAGTTATTTTGGTCCAGAAATCGACCATGGATGATGCTTCTTATTTTGAAGAGACTAAGTTCTTCCGAGCCTCCGATAAAATAAATAAAGTGGACTTTAATGAGATGATGCTTCTTATTTAATGTTGTTAGATCTCCTAAAATAATTTGAAGGCGTGGGGCTTGCTGGTCAAGTAGGTTGCGCCGCTCCATCAGGATGTCCTCCCCCACTGTAGTGTTAACTGATTAATCATGCACATCCATTAAAGCAAAGATTCAGAAAAATGTTTAGTTCACTAATTAATCAGTCAGTAAAGGACCAATTGTTTAATCCTACTATTTAGACACTCCATCCATCCAATCCAGTGAGTTTAAATTGATTAATCATGCACATTCTTAAATTATGAAGAGTAAAAAAAGATTTTGGTGTTGGAGGAGCAGCCAGCAAGTGTAGTTTGCAAACCAAATGCAGTTTCTATAGTGAACACTGATTTGCGACCTCAGCTCAGCCATATTGAACGGATTGATTGCTCTGTGAAATAGGAGTTAGCCCATAATAGAAATGCCACTCCAATATTGGAGGAAGTGTTGATTGAGCTGAGAAATTTACTTGACGATGAAAGGAACGATTTGCTTCAAAATTTGCAGAATAACTTCTCCAAGCTCTCAGAAGAGAAGCAATAATGTGACTCCCAGGTGCCTCTCTGAGAGAAAAGCTGGAGATGCTTTGCCAGTGGCAAAACAAAGGGAAGTAATTGCTACGGACGCCAACCAGGTGTTCATGCTATTGGATTAATGTTTTCTGCTCTTAATAATGCTTCCGTTTTTCTTCTTTTAGAACCCTTCTTTTGTACTCTTACAAATAGCAGATGAAAGGAGAAGGATGAAGAAGTCAAGCTATTGGAGAGATCAATTGAGGAGCTCAAAAGAACTTTAGTGTTCTCAAAAGTAGATTTATTTAGTTTGAGTGAATTTTGTGGCCTAAGTGTTGTAGCTATTCATTTTGCCACGCATTCTGAATGTTAGTACACACCCATGTTGGTACAGAACTCCTATTGTTATGCCTGTTATGACAACAACTTTCCCAGATTTTTGTGCATAAACATACATATGTGGACTAAATTCTTTTGTTACTTGCTCAGCCAATACATATGTATGCTTTTTTTTTGCGGGTGAATACATATGTATGCTAATATAGTTATTGGTGTTATGATATTGGTTGAGTCAATTATACCATTTACAATATTCAAATAGGCTTTGAGTTTGGTATATGCAAAATGTTTACAAACTATTAACGTCTAAGTGATAACTAATAAAAAAAATATGCATCGTGCATTCATCCATCTATGGTAACTATGCAAGCATGCATGACTAACATTTGTTTTTCAAATTTTCAATCATTTTTCTCAAGAATTGTCCTTCTTATCTCGGATGAGATATATTGATGCATTCCTATATTTTCATATACTTCTAATCCTTGAAAACACAAGACAAATCCTAAAAGAAGTTACTTTTTGTAATTAAAATTGCTAGCAATGACCTTTTTGTTTTACGCTATTAAATATCTTATGATCTGAACATCATGCACCTGCCTGGAAACACATATTAGCATTGACCAGTGAATTTTCACTAAGAAAAGAGAGCCTGATTTTTAGGGATATTTTTCTCCCGTTGCAACGCACGGGCCCTTTTGCTATCAACGGGCTATGGAGATGCCCATTAATAGATATCAATGTGAGTGAGTATGGATTGCCATGCAACGGATGCACTAGAGCTATAAGTTTATAAAAGCTCAAAAAGAAACTTAGTGGGTGTGTATCCAACTCGCTTGCTCATGAAGACCTAGGGCATTTTGAGGAAGCCCATCATTGGAATATACAAGCCAAGTTCTATAATGAAAAATTCCCATTAGTATATGAAAGTGATATCATAGGAGACTCTTTATCATGAAGATCATGGTGTGTAACATCCCAAAATTCTAAATTTTGGAATGTTATATTAATTAAGTAATAATGATTGCTTGTGTGATTTGTTGTGTGAAATTTGAATTTTTTTTGAAGGTTAAATAAGAGGGAATAAAAGGACTTTCCCAAACTTTCATTCTTACATTTGGTTTCCATGGAATTCCATTTGAAATAATTCAACTCAAAAGCTTTATGCCACTCAAGGATTTTCAAGGAGAGAAGATAATAGGACTTCTTCAAAATTTATGATATAGAGTGGGGAGTAATGAGTACCGCTTTCAAAACTTAATTGAAGTTTTTCTTGCTTCTGTTGGAATTTCAAATCATTTCAAAATTTTATGAATATAAATACTTGAGTGAAGGAAACATGACCCTTCAAAATTCAGATAAGATTTGAGAAGTATTTTTATAAAGAAAATAGAAAACAATTTGGAAAAGATTTGAAAATCAAATTAAAATCCAATTTGAAGATATTATTAAATCTTTCCCTAATTTAATAATAATAATAATAATAATAATAATAATAATAATAATAATAATAATAATAAAGCACGGATTGACTTTGTCGGGTTCACCGTCATAATACGCTTTCTTCTCATGTCATAATACGCTTTTACGATTTGTATAGACAAAATCGTAATATAAACGAGGTGGTACTAATTTTATGGAATTTTTATCCATCGTCTAAGAAAATTTAGTCCGAAGGCCGCTACGCGCCCAACATGCTGGGCCTCAACCTGATGTTCCGCACGCTGCCTCCGCCACATCATCAAGATGGAAAAACGATTCCTGATGGCCGGCTCCTGCCACCGTCAGGGCGGAAAAAGAATGAAAACTAATCCAATCCACTTGTGAATCAAACTCCCAACCTCGGCTTCCATCTATGGGGAAGTAGCCAGCCGCACGGTACTATGATAGCATGAGATTCGATTTCTATTAGTCCCATATCGCTTCTTTAAATAAAATCAGCCAGGAGAGACCCGATAAATCCCACTCAAAAAGAAAGAAAAGATAACATAGAGGCAAGGAGGGGACAATCCAGACGCGGCGGATGGCGGGATTCGACGGTCGGCAGCCGGCAGGGTGCTCGTGCTGCCGGCGATGAACACACCACATAGAGGCAGGCAGGGAGGGGCCGGGGCGGTGATCGAGGTAGACTATGTCGGCGGCGGCTGCACATCGGGACTGGCGATCAGGAGGGTGCGGTGGCTTGTGTTGATGGGGACGACAGATCCAGAGTGGAGGCCAGCTCCGGACGCGGCGGATGGCGGGGTTCGTCGGTCGGCGGGGTGCTGGACGCCGGTGCTGTTGGCGACGAACACAACACAGAGCAGAGGAACTCAGGTACCAGCAGCACAGTCCGCCACCAGCTTCTCTCTTTCCATGTCGCGGACAGCCGCAGACTTTGCGGTTGGGCACGTACTGAGGACTGAAAGAGCGCACACACGCTGCGGTCGTTTAGGACCCCACACCGGCACGTTGCCGGGACACTTGAGGAGCTGGCCTGCAAAGGCGCAGTACTGTGCGAGCACAGCCGCGCGGCCCTTCTCGATGGCGGCGGAGCCGGCGTCGGCGAAGGCGTACATGGTGGCCATCTGAATCTGGTAGTGGTATGTGATCCTGTTGAGGATGGACAGGGGATGTACTGACGCCTGACAAGACATCGACGACCAGCGTTGTATACGGTTTAACTCCATGCAATCAAGTTGAATCGTTAAATCGGTGACGAAGAGTTTGCTTGATAGCTGCTTGTGGATTCTCCCGATTAGAGAGAGTAGGCTGGTAGTACGAGTTACTCTGTATTTTCATTGGACGGAGCATACGCGGAATGTTGCGACGCCCGCCGGACAATGCGGGGTGTCCGCTTGAACCCGTTTGTGATGATACAGTCAGCCCTGTGGCAGCTTTGCGGGTTTTTGTTTGACGGCGGAGCGGCGGGATGACCCGTCCATCTTGCAACCTGACGCAAGGGCGCGGCAGGCGCTGCTAGCCGGCGGTGCGGGACGCGGGAGCTGTGGCATGCGGTCGCTGCGCTGTTGAGACGTGGAGGTGGATTGGATTGGGTCTTCCCTGACGAAGACAATCTTCATGGTACCTGATGAAGACTGCCGCTATAGCTGCATGAGCGCGACCCAAAAAAAATGTAGATGTACATTTTTTTTGCGGGAAGAAAAAATGTAGATGTACATGTACGCACAGGACGCTCTTGCTCTTAATGAAAAAACTAACTATACACATGAGTCTTTGTTTTGCCACAAAGATAATCCTATTTCGGGTACAATGACCAACCAAGATCATGTAAAAAATAGACTTTGTGTCAGAAAATTAAATAAACTTATAATGACAAAATAAATTTTCAATATCTCTAAGAAAAAGAATGAATTTGAGGTAACCTAAATTAATTATTAGCCTCCTTAGATTTCCTCAATTTAAAATTGTACCAGCAAAAATAAGGTTTGAAAATGCAGAAATTTTGTTGGAAATATCATCAATGAGATTTTGTATAGTAAAAAACTCTCTTATTTTGTGCACAAAGACTACAATTAACATGCTAAAAATCGACACTAGCAGTAGATACACTATAGCTATAAATCTATGTATGAAATAATGCATGTCTTAGTAACTATTTTTGGCACTATTAAAGTTGAATTGTAAATTAAGCTTTCACTGCTTATGCTATTAGTGCTTCACCATATTGAAGTGATGGGCATGTACCATGGAGTGTCTTAAACAATTATTATTACGCCAATGATTTTATTTCTCCCGTTGCAACGCATGGGCATGTTGCAGTACAGCTCAAGGCAGATCGTAGATTACATGGCTAAGCAGCCCACCTGTTTTTTGTAATTGTTTGTTGTGTTATTTAAATTAAATTGGTTTATGTATTCTGCTGGAGCAGTCACATGTCATACTAATTTCAGAAGAACAATTTCTAATTTAATGGTTAATGTATTGTTGGTCTAAAATGAAAATCCCAAACAAAAACAGAGTCACAATTTGTATTTATGCGACGAATAATGGAAGTTTCAAATGCTAAATTTAAACTAAGATTTTTGGAATAAACTGTTGTCTCTAAAGCTTGTCTCATGTAAGCCATCAACTAAATGTATTATATTAGCATGAATAATTGTTAAGTGCAACCAGTGGTCAGTTTTATTTGATTTTGAATAAACAAGGTGGGCTATACATTATATGATCTCAGTAGCTTGATTTGAACCCCGTTGCAACGCACGGGCCCTTTTGCTATTTTTTTTAATCTTTCCCTAATAATAAAGCACGGATTGACTTTGTCGGGTTCACCGTCACAATACGCTTCTTCCTGTGATTTTACGCTTTCAATTTGAATTTAAAACATATACGCGAGGTGGTACTAAAGCGTAAGAATAAAGCGTAAGAAAAAAACGATTCAATTCCTCAAACCTTTGTTCATCCCCAGCAGTCCGTCCCGGTTAGGCTGGTCGCCCCCGCCCGCGCCTCAGCCCATCTATGGTTCGCATAGGCTGGTCGTTCCCACCTGGGCGTTAGCCCATCTATTCCCCAAAATCGCACCGTAGCCCAACTATCACCGGAGACTCGCCAACTCGCTACGCTGCTGGGCCTTATGGCCGGCAGCCACGCCTCGACTTACAAAGGCCGCAAAAAATAGTTTGTTGCTTGCTTATTATTTTCACAATAGTCCCACCTCGCCCTGTTAAATTGATTCTCATCAGTTTATATACGTTTTGAAGTTCTTTGTAACATCAACCAGCCGTCCCATGAAACAAACAATGAGCTGAGAAAGAGAAAGGAAGCACAGGAAAACGAGAGAAAGGAAGCATGGTCGGTACTGCACGCCGGAGTTGTAGCCGGACACGGCAAGGACGAGACGTTGGGCTGCTCGGACACAGCGGCGAAGACAACATGTTGATGCAATCCTGCACGTCGGCAGGACGCCGGCCGAAGTTGTGCAGGCGGATACAACTTCTAATCATCTGCTTCTCCAATTAATTTTCTCATCCATCCAAAGCGTTCCTTTACTTATTTTGCCTAAAAGTTCTTAATTAGAAAATAGTACATCAGGCCCTCTTAGTTCATTAAAAATAGACAATTAGCTGCCTAGAATCATCTTATGTGCATATATCGGTTGTGCCATCATAAGCATTTCTTTATCCAAAAATCCAAAAGTACCAATGTGCATTCTCTGTGAAGAATTTTTACCTCGCTATTTTCTGTGTATATAGCCCTAAAAGAAATGGCTATTTTTCTTGGAGATTGCGTTATTGGGCAGCAAGCTTGTGCTCTTATGCATAATTAGTTTTTTCTAGAGAATGTGCTATTGTGGATTGTGCTTCTTTTACTTAAATTTTGTAGTTAAAACAAGTACATGTCTAACCATTTGCCCATAACAAAGCAGCCCTAGCGATGAAGTCAGACAACTGTGGTTGTGCGAGCATCAACGCCAGTGGAAATGAAAGTTTCCAGTAGAAGATTTGGAGCACTAGCACGCAGCTAGACTGTGTTCGACCTGGCCAATTTTGAGTAGTAAGAACCAGTGTTTTCTCCCGTTGCAACGCACGGGCATTTGTGCTATATATATCTATCTATCCCTAATCCCTAATCTATCCCTAATAATAAAGCACGGATTGACTCCTTGGGTTCACCGTCACAATACGCTTTCTTCCTGTAAAATTATCCTTTCAATTTAAAACATATACGCGAGGTGGTACTAATTCGGGGAATTACGTCGGGTGCATCAAATTTCGTACTAATTTACGCTTCATTTCGTATGTCCGTTTGTCCGCTTTGAAAAAAAATTACGAGGCAGAAATTCGAACCCGAGTCTTTGCGTCCAAAGAACAACGAACTAGCCATCTCACCAACCACAAGTTTCTCCATAAACAAAACGAACGTTCTGTGCTTATATTGAACTAAAGCTGGACTTCGTATATTTTATTGGCACAGAAGCCACTAGCGTTGCTTGGGCCGCGTCATGTCCAGCGGATCGAACGCAATGTGCTGATGGGCCTACACAACGCACCATGTGAGTGGGCTTCGAGAATACGCAAAATATTATTACTCCTGCGGATCGAACCCAGGATACGTCCTTTCCTTTTAAGGCTATATATATATACAACCAGCAACCTTTGAATTAATAGTCCCACCTTGCTACTGTTCATGAAATCATTACAATTTATATACGCCAATGAGTAGACAATCAACAAGCTCCTTGGTTAATAAATAAAGGATGAGGTGTGGGATTTCTTAAAGAAAAAAGGATGAGGTGTGGGATTGTGGGAGAGGCTGAAGATATAAACATGAATAACGAGGGATAAGGAAGGAAGTAAGGATTCTTGAAAGAAAAGGAAAGGAAGGATTGCGTACTATTGTGGGATAATTAAGGAACGGGATTCCTAATGCATGCTTGAGAAATATGGTGGGCAATTAAATGGGTAATTAAAATGAGGGAAATTAAGAGAGATTCCCTAATACACGCTGCATGCGCGCTGCATAAAAAAGGTTTGTCCTATATAGGAAAGAGGAGAATTTAAGTCGTGAGAACAGAAAAAAAAAGTAGGCAGCGAATTGGATCTTTTCTATCATATTTTTTCTATCAAGTTTAAAGTGGGGAAAAGAAAGGAGACGTGAACTCTTTTTAGCCGACTGGAGTTAGGAGTACATGTCAAAGAGGACGCATCTTTTCGGTCGATTCTTTTTGTCACCAAGTTATTAATTGGTTACGGAAGTGTAAAAAATTGGTCGCTCACAAATATTAAAACTTAATGCATGGCTGTTAAAATAAATAATTAACACATGCAGTTTCATTAATAAACAAATCAAAAAATGTACAGTGGATGAAAATAAATAACATGATTATTTTCACAAATATTAATGAGGTAAAATGTGAATACGCACAATTTTCCTAGATCCACAATCCGTACACTTTCATATGCCCTATGTTTGAGCATGACTATAGCTTGAGAAGAAAAGTTAGTGCAAGTCTGGAAACTCCATCGTGTGGCAATTGCTTCACTTCACTTTGTTTCAGTTCACAAATAGTAATGGCGTAAAATACCATTTTATTTTATAAGTACAAACACAATTAGTGCATGTTTGGTCACAAACATTAAAACTTTTTTTTGCAGGGTAGCAAACATTAAAACTTAAGACATTTTTTTTCGAAAAGGGGGACTCCCCGGCCTCTGCATCATAACGATGCATACGGCCCTCTTATTGAACAAATAAATAGGTTCCAACAAGGTTTTAAAGTCTCCAAATAAAAATAAAAAAGAGCTCACACAGATCCAAAAAGGCTAGAAGACAGACTAGCCAAATAAAGGACGCCACAACCGGGTGGCAAAAAGAGAGATAGGTAAACTAATTGCCTATCCTATTACATGACCGCCATCCAAACCGGTTGAAGATATCCCGAGCTACCATCTCCCAGCGGATAGATCCAGTAACCAAACGCTCCCTGGCCTCCGTCGGAGTGAGTAGCGACCACGAACGGATCAACGCCGTGGCTCGGAAAATAACCTGCAAAAAATGAATGTTTGTTGTCCTGTTAAAAACCAAATCATTTCTGCAATTTCAGAGAGCCCACAACAAGGCGCAGACTCCTACGCGAATATGTCTCGCTAAATTAATGCATGGTCGGTTAAATTAAATAATAAACAAATGCAGTTTGATTAATACAAAATAAAAAAATGTATAGTGGATTAAGATAAATAACACGATTTTTCCCAAAGTAAATAGCAATAATATGACGGTGGGAAGGAGGATAGGCGGTGACACAGATGGGCGTCATGTTGAACAAAAGGACGTGGACCTATGGAGATCTTGAGATTATGCTTATTGAGATAGGGGCATGCGTATTTTTTCTCCCGTTGCAACGCACGGGCACTTTTGCTAGTAATAATAAAGCACAGATTGACTCCGTGGGTTCACCGTCACAATACGTTTCTTCTCGTGAATTTACGCTTTCAGTTTTGTTTCAACACTTTCATACTTTTTCCGAAATCCAAGGTGGTACTAATCTATCTATATATATCACTTCGTACAAAATTTCAGGGTTGGGCCGCAGCGCGCACATGAAGTTTTCTAATCTGTAGTTCACGTGAGTTTTTTTTTCGGCCGGTCTAATCTGTCGCACGGCCAATATACACGGTCTATTGCAGGTTCCTATTTCTTGCCCATGGACTGTCTCACCCGTGACGTTTTCTTGCCCAAGGACTGTCTCATCGCACAGGTGGAATTCGTCACGTTTCATAGTCCTCCAACGAGTATGATTACTTTCTTCAAATCAAACCTTCAATCTATATCTATGCTGTGGGCCAGGGGCTGCTGGAGGCCATGATCAAGGAAGACGATGAGGAGGACAAGGAGCTCGGGGAGGAGAGGGTGGAAGGATGGGAGGAGAGGGTGGAAGGATGGACACGGGAGTCGCCACAGACGATGAGTCAACGACATGTGTGGCACGCACGCCACCAGCGTGTCCTCGATCTGGTCGCCCATCAGCGGGACAAACGCGATTACCAGAGAGGGCGCGTGCTGCCTGGGTGGTGAAGGAGGCGGAGAAGCGCCCAACTTGAGGTGGGTCATCTCGGCGAGCATCTTGCCAAGCAGGTCTTCGACGGGGAGCAGTTGGCCACCGGCACCGGAGGCATGGCTAGCAGCCACACAGTGTGCCGACGGCCAGCAGCCGCCCGTGCGCTCGGCATGACGGTGTCGGGTAGATTGGTCTGGAGTCAGATAAGTTCAGGAAAGAGTGCCGCTTCCTCACAGATGCAACGCCTGGTTCTCCAGCAACGTGATCGAGTTGCAGGACAGTCATCTTCTCCAGTGTCATGGCCGATGGCTGCCGCGCCGGCTGCCATCAGTGATGCCCGGCGCGTACGTGGCCTTCCAGATCGGAGGCGGAGACTGCTGATAGGACACCGCGCCTTGCTCTCCAATGGCCGGGTACATGGATATAAGGGTGTCCGGCCGATCGATCTACAAGTGGTTCCGATCAACGATGATGGCACGACGACACGAGCTGATTTTCCAAGCAAACCTTAAAACATGCATGCATGCATATACGTGAGATCAATCACAATACTTACTAGAGCTGTATGCTTGTGTTTGTGGAATTCTAAAAGAAAAAAAGCTAGGTTGTAACAAGATGAAGACCTGCGCTTTGAAGGATGGCTTCGTCACATTGAAGCAGTGATGGGCGCCCAGGGCACTAGCTAGATTGCAAGGACTTGGAAGGCAATGACAATAAGCTATTCAGCTGGATGCATGCTTATGAATCAAGGCCAAGCAGCTGGCAGCATGCATAGAAGCGGATCGAGAGAACTCTAAAAACATAAACAACGTCATAGGTACTCAGGTGTCGTACCTATGTACTATATTATTGTCTTCATGAAAGTATGGCTGCATGCAGTTTTGACATCAGCTTATTTGAGCTAGGACTTCAAGTTGATTTGTGTTTTTCATTAGTGCCACATCTCCAACATTTTATATTCATAGAATAATTACACACACCGGTCTTGGTCTACATAAAACTCGAGGTCTACCATGACTAAGTATATCTGTCGCTGCATTACGGAGCCAATATATGTCATTCTTTCAATTACTAATGTTTTTATTAACTATTTTGATATAGATATAGATAAATCATATACATCAAAGAGTCTTCTGAGGTCAAAGTCCGGAGTTCTGCCTAGCCGTCAGCCGCACAAGGCAACGAGAAGCAGGTAAACTCTCAAACACCTGGATTATCAAATTTATTTTATACCCGTTGCAACGCACGGACCCTTTTGCTAGTAATAATAAAACACGGATTGAGTCTCTCGGGTTCACCGTCGCGGCTTTTTTGCGAAAAAGTCCCTTATGTTTTAGTTATTCAACCCGCAATGCATCGTTAATCTGGCACACTGAAGGAAAAAACGGTTAGATGAAAAAATACACCCGTACGCATCTGCTCATCTCCTTGATCCTCACCTTTGCCCAGGCCGAGCTATTCCCCCTCGCCGCCGCCACACCTCAGCCCCCTCGCCGTCGCGGCCGCACCTCAGCCCGCTCGCCGCCCCCGTCGCCGCCTCCGCGGTCGCACCTCAGCCCACTCGCCGCCCCCGTCGCAACCCAACCCCTCCTCCCCTCCAATGGATGCCGCCCCAACCACCTCATCCAATAGGAAGCCCCAGTTCGGCGGCCTCCGTTGCCGCCCTTCAGCGGCCACCTCGCCACCCCTCCAACGCCCACCACGTCCTTATCCAACGCCTCCCTTCAGCGCCCACCCATCCGCCTGCCCGCCCGGCAACGCCCGATTGAATTGTTGCTGCCAAGATCTGCCTCAATGTGGTTTGCATCATTGCGGCGACGACATCGTCGATCTTCAACTCCGGCAGGACTACCACAATTCTCGCGGCTGGTATCCTCTACTCTCATCTCCCTACTATGAATCCTGACTGATTCTCTTCCTCCTCCCTGTGTCTTCCTCTCTGAATTTGGTAGTAGGTGTTAGTGCGTAGCAAGTAGTTAATCAGCCAGTGGTGAATCTAGGATAAGAATAGAGGGTGCGCTGAAATCATTAGTCATTGTGCTAAACTGGTACGAGTATGATTTATAGTCTGAATTGTTGCATGGCAAAACAGTACCATGTTCTCTGAATATTTTCAATCCTATCGCATTGGCATGTATATTCTGCATCTCTTGAAGATATTTGTGACATGTTGGCTGCCTTTTTCCCCCTTCTTTGCAGTTAAACGTTTCAGTCTTTAATCCCCTGGTTTTAGGCTATAATCCCCCGATTAGTACTGATATATGGAGTACTTATACAGAGTTGGGGCCGGGCACTAGATCTTGCACTCTGAAATTAATAATACATCTTCTGCAATACTCATAGTACTATGAGATTCTTAGTACTCTCATTAGTATTGATATATGCAGCAGTGATGCAAAATTGGGGGCCCCAGATCTTGTACTCTGATTAGTACTGAATTTTTAAAAGTTCATATACTCTGAAATTCATCGTACATCACGTAAAGTGCCCAAGGTGCTTGTGCGTACACTCTGCAAACACTGAACATACAAAGTGCACAAGGCTGATATATTTCCCTCCATTTCTGTATGAATAAATCCTAGATCGTTACAATAACATGCCAACCTTCTTTGCACTTCATGCCACTGTAAGGTTGGTTTGGTGCTGATGCTCCTTACGTCCATGTCATTGTAGATGGCTGTGGAAAGCTGGAAAATTTGCCTTTTCTATCAAGATGAGAATCAACAACATAAAGTTCTAGAAGGATTCATGGACAGGAAAGATATCTCCTTTTATGAGTTAGTCAAATTGATTGAAGAAGTTGGCTTCTCGCCGGCATATGGTTTCTTGTACTACAGGAAGAAATACCCTCGTGGCAGATGCTATTCTGACATTGCTTCTGACCATGAAATACTTTGTGTTCAGTCTTCCCCTGGAAGTTAGCATAGGAATACACAATGTTTCTTCAGAATAACAGAGCACCAAATCGAGGCAGCAGGCTGCCATCGAATTCCATGGAATAAAACTGACTTGTGGGTGTGATTAATCACTTACCAAAGTACAAGTTCATTCTCTGATGAAAAAGGTCAGTGTTTGGGGTGCACTGCGTAGCAAGGATATGTTGTAGGCTATATAGCTCTTCTGTGGACTGTGAGAGGTTGGGGTTCTCATGCTTGCTTGGTCGGAACCTTTTCTTTTGAGTCGATTGATGAACGATGGGCATGAGGGCATCTCTGCACTAACTATGCTGTATGTGTACTCCACTACATACAGATAGCTCGCTCGTCATATCTCGACAGAAGAAGAACAACTTTGATCGATGGAGATGGATTTCTTTCCTGGTGTTGCGATTGTATGTGCCTTGCCGACTAAACTATCTTCTTTCTTATTTACTGTCAGGTAGCTCTTTCAAAGATAGCTCGCTCGTCGTATCTCGACAGAAGAAGAACAACTTTGATCGATGGAGATGGATTTCTTTCCTGTTGGTGCGATTGTATGTGCCTTGCCGACTAAACTATCTTCTTTCCTATTTACTGTCACGTAGTTCTTTCAAGTCCATTTTCTCTAGCTACATGATGTTTTCTTTATCGGCTGTAATTTATTTGGCATTTGTGACAGCCAAATTGTCATGTCAAACGTGCTTTGAAGTTTTTTTTATTGCAATTGACATGTAATTTATTTTCTAAATAACCTATTCTTGATGGAGTCTGATCTCCTTTTTGACATATTCCAAGAATAAGTTCTCATGTTCAATAATGCAATTCGGTAGATTATCTTGGATTATGGCATTGGGTTAATAGGATTTCATTGAACATAAATTTCGTTCTGCACATGGATTCAAACTACAGTGCAATGATTTATTGAAAAATCTGCATCTTAGTGCTGCCCCATTTTCTGCGATTCAAATCTTCTTGGCTATGATAGATGGTTCAAAAACCATGTGAATCTTGGAACGGATCTGTTCTTCATATGTTATTATAGCCCGTGCATGAACTATTTTAAGACATGTTTACATTAAGGTCATATACATTGTTTTATAAGATTGTAAATTCAAAGAACTGTTTGAACCTTGGAAGTGACTCTTATAATTTTTGCAGCAGGGAAGCTATTTGTGGTGTAATATGCAGCTAAAGGTATTCCAGCATGAGCTTCCATGCACAACATCAGTGCTTAAAGTAAAGGCTTCAGGACTTAAAAGTAAAGTACACCCATGGCTTAACTTAGTTTCCTTTTCTTATAGATAACTTGATTCTCTTGTTACAGATAACTTGATTCTCTGCTCACAACCAACTGCAGCAAGAAATAATTTCATAGGTAGCCTTTTCCTTTCACTGCTTTGACAGTATTTTTTGAGAACTGACAACATTTTAACATGGTATCACCCGTTGCAACACACTGCAATTATGCAGCCACAGATCGCGCCAAAGCATAGCCAGCCTTGGTCCAAGGAGATAGAGAAGTACTGACAAGGTGGCTCGTTCGCAAGTTGGAGCCATCCATGAGCTCACTGCTCTTGGTCGCTCACAGCAAAGAACTGCATGTTGGCTGGGATCTTGCCCATGTAATATCTTCAGTACTGTAATGGCAGATTGTACTTTTGATTACTTGAGCAAATTTTTTTTGCAATTGTTTTTGGTGTTTAGGCCATGCTTATTGGGCCAAGAGGCAGACCCCGTATAATGCCTACCCGCTAAATGTGTTTACAGTTCGAGGAAAAATGGCTTTGCGGGCCGGCGCGGGGGCCGAATATCCATTTTTACAGGTCCGCTTTGCGCTGGCCGGCGAATCCTCTTTTACGGGTCCGCTTTGTGGGGTCTGCTCGGCTGCCGCCTGCACTAGCCCGTAAATCAGTAATTTGCATTTCAATTTCAGGTATGAAAAAACATTTCTTCTTCCCAATACCAAAATGAGCATCCACCTTCCTACACACATGACCATCTCAATAAACTACCGAAATTGAACTGAATAGGTTGACAAAGCCGAATGAAAACAAGAACATACCCCGTCGTTTTCGCATTTGAAGAATACCCATCTGGGGTGTTGCGGCATTGCTAGATGTTAGCCACAACACTGTATGTGTGCAGTTGTCGCACTATATGAGCCACATCGACGAGCTGCTGCGTGAGCGCCGAGCTCGGGCGACGGCCGGCCGAGTCCTTGCCGGCAAACCGACGACGGCGGCTAGAGGACGAACCACTACCTGGCTACCTGCATGTGGCGCTGGGGCTTTGCCGAGGCTGTGCGGGGTGCTCTCCGACCAATCCATGGCTTGGCGCAGCCGCCGGTGGCCGAAAACGCCAAATCCAGCGGCTGCGACAAACAACCGCCGATCTGTAACTTTCCGGCCGGTCGAGGAAGGAGGAAGTGGTGGAGGACAATCTCAGGCGTGTGGCGGCCCGCCGGCGTGATCCTGACGACTGGTATGGCCGGAATCGTAGGCGGCGGCGGTGGGTGCGGAAAAGTGCGGGCTGAAATATCCGCCTCCGCCCCGCCAACCGCTCCCGCTATATACAGGGAACCGACGGGGCGAGGGGGAGAACCTGCATTTTCGCGGGTTGGGGTGGGAATTTTGCCGCGTCCTGCAAAAATATTTACGGGTCCGACGTGTTTGCGGGGTCTGATCGGACAACTTTTTTCGCGCGGACCCGTATTTTGACGGTTATTTTGCGGGTCGAGGCATTATACGGGGTCTGCTAGAGATGCTCTAAGAAGATATATGATTATATTTTCTCCCGTTGCAACGCACGGGTAATTTTTCTAGTAAAATATATATATTACCTTGGCATCGTACAGACGGTGGAACCAAGCGTTGAGGAAATTGCATCGCCCAGACCGCTGTTTGCTGGCAAGGCCGGCACATCTTGACATGGACCAGCGCCGTCCTTGGGCTGAGAGGATTCCTGCCGGCGAGGCGTGTGCAGCGCGGGGAGGAGGCCGCATACGTCGACGGCATACTCGTCCTTGGATCGTCGGCGCTGTCGTCGGCGTTTGGGCGGCTCCTCGTCGGGTTTATCGCCACCTTTTCTGGGGGTGCCGTCGCCGTTCTTCCCATTGGTGCTATCGCCCTTATCTTTGGGGGTATCCACCATATAGACATCATAGGTGAAGGTGGTCGTCCATCGTCTGGTGATGGGAGGGACGGTAGCAGTGTGGGGGCATGGCTTCACATCTTGGTCCATGTCGTTGGCCTCCTTAGAAGCGTAGTGCAGCATGTCGGTTAGATCTTCGATAGTGGCTACTAAGTGGGGCGTAAAATTCCCCGTGGCCCGCCTCAAGACCAAGCTGAGCATAGGTCGAGGATGGGTCATCCATGATGTTCATCGCCTGGATCCGATCTAGCAACTCGCTTAAAAGGGAGAAACCAGCCGGATCGGCATCTGGGATTTCTTCGGAGTCAACCTCCGGTATGGTGGGGTGAGGGCTGAGTCCGGCCAGGGTTTTGTAGAGTTGTGTTGAATATAGTGTACAAGGTAGGTTATAATTGGAATTGTAGTTGTATTGTGTTTACATAGGATATTGAATCGTGTCTAAGTAGGACACTTGTATCATAGGCCTCTCATATATAGCGGGGGTAGACACACAATGTAACCTATGCCAATATAATAGCACAGGAACACAAGGGAAGCCGGCGGCATGTGCCGGCGTCCAGGACGACCAGGTGCGGTATTGTGACGGTGTCACGGGGAGGAGCGTCCGTAGTCAAGCCCCTGAGATGTAGCCATATCGGTGAACCTCGTTAACAAATCTCGGTGTCGTGTTCGTGTGATTGCTTGATCCTCGGATGATCGATGGTGGCTTCGGATTTATTCTAACAAGTGGTATCATGAGCTAGATTGTCCGGAGGCTGTGGATTATTGATTTAGAGGAAACGAAGCCGAAAGATTACAGTTGTGGAGTTGAAACCCATCGGGCAGATCGGAACGGTGGCAACGAATCTATTCGGAATCGGCGTAATAGCAATCGGAGCAGCAGGCGAGCACGGTTCTCGGCCGGACGTGTAGCAGGCAAGTTTGTGACAAGATCGGATTGATCGGATCGATCCGCGTGTGTGTGGCAAGCGTGCGTGGAGGCAGCCTAAGCGCAGCAGCGCACGGACAGGCCTAGGCCCTGGCGGGGTTCAGCCAAGGCCCATATGAGGGCGCACGGAGGACGACTGCAAGGCCCATGGTGCGCTGCCACAGAAGCGCAGGGAAGGGCCAGGCAACATGCACTATCGCTGGTTCGCTGGAGATTGACGTGTGTGAGCTGCGTACAGTCGACATTTGTTGGTGACAAAAAGACAAAGGCACGAGGCAGTTAGATCAGATCAGTAGAATAATCGCGAACTAACCTGTGGTTGGATGGTTAGAGGAACTGTGGTATCCTTAGCTCACCAGGGTTCAAATCCTGGTGCTCGCATTAATTTCTGGATTTATTTCAGGATTTCCGGTGATGCGCATTCAGTGGGAGGTGACGTTCCCGTCGACGACGAGGCGCCTACGGTGACTTTTTAAATCTAAGATGGTATGCCGGCTCAGTCTTTCAGTGATGCTCATAGGGATAGGGTGTGCGTGTGTGCGTTCGTAGGGATGAGTGTATGGGCGTGTATATGAGCGCTTGTGTCTGTACTCATGTTCAAAAAGATCGGCAGAATAATCCAGCGTGATATGCCTACATTGGAAAGCACAGGCAATGCATTGCAAAGCAATCCAGAATCCAGAAATAAGCATAGCGGGAGAACATAAGCGTTCTCAGAGCTCAGCGAGCCTCGGCCGTCGGATCGGTTTTTTGATGCGTTCTAGACCGTTCAATCTCGCTCCTGGCAGCCCTCGTCCGTCGGATCCAGATCATCTACTGCTACAATGAATAGTATGTGTTTTCCTCCTTTTCCTCTTCACTTTATGGTTGCATCTTCCCCATGAGCTCCTTCTTCCATTTTCTTACTTCCCTCCCGTGCTCCTTCTGTGTATTTTCGATTTGGTTATGAGATTGTACTCCATGGTGCTTGCAGGTCCGTGTACATTTATTCCAGTGCTCAATCATTGTCCGTCTCAACCAAACCTAACATGGCGGTGCGAATTTCTGCTAGGTATGCTTCTCCCTCCCATCAACTCCTTCTGATTATTCATATAGATATGTTTTTCTCATTTTTACTGATGCCCTTTTCTTGCCATATCTTTGGGTGTTGCTTCCTACAGCCATTTTGACCATTTGCTTTGGAAGTATTAATTCAAGTCAGAAAGAACAGATAATTTGAGACTGTTTTTGTCTTCCCTACAATCTGTTCAGGTCGATCATTTTTTCTGTCATTATTTTTTCTTTTCTTTGGCAGTGTACTTGGGTTATTTCTTTCTCTGGAGCTTGGGCATATTGGTTGTCTGTTGGCTCTTTTTACTAGCAGTCTTTCCTTTTTAGTATATGGGAGAGATTACTAGCTCACATATATAGTTTAGTTATTAAGTTTCTAAATAAGTTCAGCCTTAGGAGTACAGATTTTGTATCTATTGCTTATTTAATCCATTGAGATCTATTCTCTCTGCTTCATACAGTATGTTTGCATTTAACTTGAAAATTGTATGCTTACTTCAAAATTGGGCTGTGACTTCTGCTGCTGATAGATTCAATTATGGTTTGGTTGCGTACTAGTCAAAATGATTTATATCGTATCATAAATTTCAGGAACCGTATCACAACAAATCATTGGCACTGTAGCTTCAGTGGACATTTATGTTGAATATCCCCTCACTGGACAAGGTTGGATTTTTTTGTATACAAACTCTCCTCTCAGCTGCTCAGGTAGTTCTTCTTTCTCATTATCAATGAATAATCTGGTTACAAAATATGCTTGAAGATTGCAACACAGAGAGATTGCCTGGCAGAGTAAAATAATTAGGAGCTTCAGATTGGACCCTTCAAGCATTAGTGTTGTTAATATGTTAATTATTAGATTATGTTACTAGATTAGAAGAACTCCCTGATATATGTATCTATAGGATTCTGTGATATTTGATGCAAAATGTTGATGGCCAGGCACTATACTAAGCCTGAGAAAAATTTCCATTTTTTCTTTTTGTGGCAGTACCAGAACCTATAGAGGATGTTAGCTTCTGATTGGACCCTTGCTGATTCATTTCGACCACAGTATCAGAAGTTCAGAACCCAGGTTGGTACAACACCACTTTGCAATTTTTTTCCGTGGTACAAAGTCGCTTAGCTGCAGCATGAGGTCTGCTGAACTTTCCCCAACATGCCTTTGGTTCCTACACACTGTTGCATTTGTCCAACAGTGCCATGTCTGTCTGGACACAGGTGAATGCAGTGGACACTTTGAGATTAAGGCCACCAACGGCATATGCCAATGACGTCCATTAACAACCTGCCCGAGGTCTGGATTCACCGAGCACAATCGGAGACGTGGTCTTTTGCCTGCTGGTCTGGAAACTATACAATTTCTCTGAAACCCACTTATCCTCTAATGCATGAATCTCTATGCTCATCTTATTCTATAATGCAAACATCCTGTTTTTTCATGAAGAGAAAGAACATTGAATTCTTTTGCTCATTCTATTGTAGCAATAACGACTGTATGAATAGTAATATTGTGTTTGGCCGTTTGTTCTCGTGGCTTCCTAGCCATGGGCGCTTTACTGCTTTGTTCAAAAAAATGAACCCTGGTATGTTTGTTCTGCCGGTACAACTACTCTTTGGCTGGGACATTTTGGCTTGGGATAGCATGAATGAACCTAAATTTCTTTATATTTTATATCACTTTTTGTATTGAAACTATTTACCCTGCTTTCTTTTGATTTGAGTTGTCTTTATGTCAAAGACTATTTGTTTTAATAGATTAATATCTTAAGTGTCATAATGAATCTTATTTCGATGGCATGGCTTCCATGGTATAAAGACATACTTTTTTTCGAGAAAACGCAAAGTGATTTTTGCGTTTCATTGCATTGAAAAGGTGAGAGAGAGTACATGCCTCCTAGGAGGTTATTGTCGGTGTCAAAACCGGCGGATATCGGGTAGAGGGTCCTGAACTGTGCGTCTAAGGATCGAAGGTAACAGGAGGCAGGGGACACGATGTTTGCCCAGGTTCGGGCCCTCTTAATGGAGGTAATACCCTACTTCCTGCTTGATTGACTTTGATGAGTATAGGGGTTATAAGAGTTGATCTACCTCGAGATAGTAATGGCTAAATCCTAGACGTCTAGCCTGTATGATTATGATTGCCCCTACGGACTAAACCCTTTGGTTTATATAGACACTGGAGGGGGCTAGGGCTATACAAAATCGGTTTTACAAAGGAAGGAAACTACTGTTGGAAATATGCCCTAGAGGCAATAATAAATGGTTATTATTATATTTCTGTGTTCATGATAATAGTCTTTTATTCATGCTATAATTGTATTGTCCGGAAATCGTAATACATGTGTGAATACATAGACCACAACCTGTCCCTAGTAAGCCTCTAGTTGACTAGCTCGTTGATCAACAGATAGTCATGGTTTCCTGACTATGGACATAGGATGTCATTGATAACGGGATCACATCATTAGGAGAATGATGTGATGGACAAGACCCAACTTAAGCATAGCATAAAAGATCGTGTAGTTTCGTTTGCTAGAGCTTTTCCAATGTCAAGTATCTTTTCCTTAGACCATGAGATCGTGCAACTCCCGGATACCGTAGGAGTGCTTTGGGTGTGCCAAACGTCACAACGTAACTGGGTGACTATAAAGGTGCATTACGGGTATCTCCGAAAGTGTCTGTTGGGTTGGCACGGATCGAGACTGGGATTTGTCACTCCGTGTAAACGGAGAGGTATCTCTGGGCCCACTCGGTAATGCATCATCATAATGAGCTCAATGTGACTAAGGCGTTAGTCACGGGATCATGCATTGCGGTACGAGTAAAGAGACTTGCCGGTAACGAGATTGAACTAGGTATTGGGATACCGACGATCGAATCTCGGGCAAGTAACATACCGATTGACAAAGGGAATTGCATACGGATTGATTGAATCCTCGACACCGTGGTTCACCCGATGATATCATCGTGGAACATGTGGGAGCCAACATGGGTATCCAGATCCCGCTGTTGGTTATTGACCGGAGAGGCGTCTCGGTCATGTCTGCATGTCTCCCGAACCCGTAGGGTCTACACACTTAAGGTCCGGTGACGCTAGGGTTGTAGAGATATATGTATGCGGAAACCCGAAAGTTGTTCGGAGTCCCGGATGAGGTCCCGGACGTCACGAGAGGTTCCGGAATGGTCCGGAGGTGAAGAATTATATATAGGAAGTCCAGTTTTGGCCACCGGGAAAGTTTCGGGGGTTATCGGTATTGTACCGGGACCACCGGAAGGGTCCCGGGGGTCCACCGGGTGGGGCCACCTGTCCCGGAGGGCCCCGTGGGCTGAAAGTGGAGGGGAACCAGCCCCTAATGGGCTGGGGCGCCACTTTGGGCCTCCCCCCCATGCGCCTAGGGTTGGGAACCCTAGGGGGGGGGGAATTTCCCCTTGCCTTGGGGGGCAAGGCAACCCCTTCCCCCTTGGCCGCCGCCCCCCCCTTGGAGATCCCATCTCCAAGGGCTGCGCACCCCCCTTGGGGGCCTATATAAGGGGGGGGGAGGGAGGGCAGCATACTACAGCCTTTGGCGCCTCCCTCCTCCCCTGCAACACCTCTCTCTCGCGCACAGAAGCTCGGCAAAGCCCTGCCGGAGAGCCGCTACATCCACCACCACGCCGTCGTGCTGTTGGATCTCCATCAACCTCTCCTCCCCCCTTGCTGGATCAAGAAAGGAGGAGACGTCGCTGCACCGTACGTGTGTTGAACGCGGAGGTGCCGTACGTTCGGCACTCGGTCATCGGTGATTTGGATCACGGCGAGTACGACTCCGTCATCCACGTTCATTGGAACGCTTCCGCTCGCGATCTACAAGGGTATGTAGATCCACTCCTTTCCCCTCGTTGCTAGTAGACTCCATAGATGCATCTTGGTGAGCGTAGGAAAATTTTAAATTATGCTACGATTCCCAACAGTGGCATCATGAGCCAGGCCTATGCGTAGTTACTATGCACGAGTAGAACACAAAGAAGTTGTGGGCGTTGATGTTTCCAATTCTTCTTGCCGCTACTAGTCGTTTCTTGTTTCGGCGGCATTGTAGGATGAAGCGGCCCGGACCGACCTTACACGTACGCTTACGTGAGACAGGTTCCACCGACTGACATGCACTAGTTGCATAAGGTGGCTAGCGGGTGTCTGTCTCTCCTACTTTAGTCGGAACGGATTCGATGAAAAGGGTCCTTATGAAGGGTAAATAGAAATTGGCAAATCACGTTGTGGTCATACGTAGGTAAGAAATCGTTCTTGCTAGAAACCTACAAACCACGTAAAAACTTGCAACAACAATTAGAGGACGTCTAACTTGTTTTTGCAGCAAGTGATATATGTGATATGATATGGCCAGAAGATGTGATGAATGATATATGTTATGTATGAGATTGATCATATTCTTGTAATAGGAATCACGACTTGCATGTCGATGAGTATGACAACCGGCAGGAGCCATAGGAGTTGTCTTTATTATTTTGCATGACCTGCGTGTCATTGAATAACGCCATGTAATTTACTTTACTTTGTTGCTAAACGGTTAGCCATAGAAGTAGAAGTAATCGTTGGCGTGACAACTTCATGAAGACACAATGATGGAGATCATGGTGTCATGCCGGTGACGAAGATGATCATGGTGCCCCGAAGATGGAGATCAAAGGAGCATGATGATATTGGCCATATCATGTCACTATTTGATTGCATGTGATGTTTATCATGTTTTTGCATCTTATTTGCTTAGTACGACGGTAGCAAGTAGGATGATCCCTTATAATAATTTCAAGAAAGTGTTCACCCTAACTGTGCACCGTTGCGAAGGTTCGTCGTTTCGAAGCACCACGTGATGATCGGGTGTGATAGATTCTTACGTTCGCATACAACGGGTGTTGACGAGCCTAGCATGTACAGACATGGCCTCGGAACACACGCAATACACTTAGGCTGACTTGACGAGCCTAGCATGTACAGACATGGCCTTGGAACACGGAGGACCGAAAGGTCGAGCATGAGTCGTATAGAAGATACGATCAACATGGAGATGTTCACCGATCTTGACTAGTCCGTCTCACGTGATGATCGGACACGGCCTAGTTGAGTTCGGATCATGTTTCACTTAGATAACTAGAGGGATGTCTATCTGAGTGGGAGTTCATTAAATAATTTGATTATATGAACTTAATTATCATGAACTTAGTCTAAAAGATCTTTACACTATGTATTGTAGATCAAATGGCCCACGTTGTCCTCAATTTCAACGCGTTCCTAGAGAAAACCAAGCTGAAAGATGATGGCAGCAACTATACGGACTGGGTCCGGAACCTGAGGCTCATCCTCATAGTTGCCAAGAAAGATTATGTCTTAGAAGCACCGCTAGGTGAAGCACCAATCCCTGAGAACCAAGACGTTATGAACGCTTGGCAGCAGCGTGCTGATGATTACTCCCTCGTTCAGTGCGGCATGCTTTACAGCTTAGAACCGGGTCTCCAAAAGCGTTTTGAGAAACATGGAGCATACGAGATGTTCGAGGAGCTGAAACTGGTTTTTCAAGCTCATGCCCGGGTCGAGAGATATGATGTCTCCGACAAGTTCTTCAGCTGTAAAATGGAGGAGAACAGTTCTGTTAGTGAGCACATACTCAGAATGTCTGGGTTGCACAACCGCTTGTCTCAGCTGGGAGTTAATCTCCCGGATGACGCGGTCATTGACAGAATCCTCCAGTCGCTTCCACCAAGCTACAAGAGCTTTGTGATGAACTACAATATGCAGGGGATGGAAAAGACCATTCCCGAGGTATATTCAATGCTAAAATCAGCGGAAGGGGAGATCAAAAAGGAACATCAAGTGTTGATGGTGAATAAAACCACTAAGTTCAAGAAGGGCAAGGGTAAGAAGAACTTCAAGAAGGACGGCAAGGGAATTGCCGCGCCCGGTAAGCCGGTTACCGGGAAGAAGTCAAAGAATGGACCCAAGCCCGAGACTGAGTGCTTTTATTGCAAGGGAAGTGGTCACTGGAAGCGGAACTGCCCCAAATATTTAGCGGACAAGAAGAAGGCCGGCAACACCCAAGGTATATGTGATATACAAGTAATTGATGTGTACCTTACCAGTACTCGTAGTAGCTCCTGGGTATTTGATACCGGTGCGGTTGCTCATATTTGTAACTCAAATCAGGAACTACGGAATAAACGGAGACTGGCAAAAGACGAGGTGACGATGCGCGTCGGGAATGGTTCCAAGGTCGATGTGATCGCCGTCGGCACGCTACCTCTGCATCTACCCACGGGATTAGTTATAAACCTCAATAATTGTTATTTAGTGCCAGCTTTGAGCATGAACATTGTATCTGGATCTCGTTTAATTCGAGATGGCTACTCATTTAAATCTGAGAATAATGGTTGTTCTATTTATTTGAGAGATATGTTTTATGGTCATGCCCCGCTGGTCAATGGTTTATTCTTGATGAATCTCGAACGTGATGCTACACATGTTCATAGTGTGAATACCAAAAGATGTAAAGTTGATAACGATAGTCCCACATACTTGTGGCACTGCCGCCTTGGTCACATTGGTGTCAAGCGCATGAAGAAGCTCCATGCAGATGGACTTTTGGAGTCTCTTGATTACGAATCATTTGACACGTGCGAACCATGCCTCATGGGTAAGATGACCAAGACTCCGTTCTCCGGAACAATGGAGCGAGCAACCAACTTATTGGAAATCATACATACCGATGTGTGCGGTCCAATGAGTGTTGAGGCTCGCGGAGGATATCGTTATGTTCTCACTCTCACTGATGATTTAAGTAGATATGGGTATGTCTACCTAATGAAACACAAGTCTGAAACCTTTGAAAAGTTCAAGGAATTTCAGAGTGAGGTTGAGAATCAACGTGACAGGAAAATAAAATTCTTACGATCAGATCGTGGTGGAGAATATTTAAGTCACGAATTTGGTACACACTTAAGGAAATGTGGAATAGTTTCACAACTCACGCCGCCTGGAACACCTCAGAGAAATGGTGTGTCCGAACGTCGTAATCGCACTCTATTGGATATGGTGCGATCTATGATGTCTCTTACCGATTTACCGCTCTCATTTTGGGGTTATGCTTTAGAGACTGCCGCATTCACTTTAAATAGGGCACCGTCTAAATCCGTTGAGACGACACCGTATGAATTATGGTTTGGGAAGAAACCTAAGCTGTCGTTTCTAAAAGTTTGGGGATGCGATGCTTATGTCAAGAAACTTCAACCTGAAAAGCTCGAACCCAAATCGGAAAAATGCGTCTTCATAGGATACCCTAAGGAAACTATTGGGTACACCTTCTACCTCAGATCCGAAGGCAAGATCTTCGTTGCCAAGAACGGGTCCTTTCTAGAGAAGGAGTTTCTCTCGAAAGAATTGAGTGGGAGGAAAGTGGAACTTGATGAGGTGATAGTCACCCCTTCCGAGTCGGAAAATAGCGCAGCGCGGGAAAATGTTCCTGTGGTGCCTACACCGACGGGGGAGGAAGTTAATGATGATGATCATGAAGCTTCGGATCAAGTTGCCACTGAACTTCGTAGGTCCACAAGGACACGTTCCGCACCAGAGTGGTACGGCAACCCTGTCCTGGAAATCATGTTGTTAGACAACGGTGAACCTTCGAACTATGAAGAAGCGATGGCGGGCCCGGATTCCGACAAATGGCTAGAAGCCATGAAATCCGAGATAGAATCCATGTATGAAAACAAAGTATGGACTTTGACTGACTTGCCCGATGAGCGGCGAGCCATAGAAAACAAATGGATCTTTAAGAAGAAGACGGACGCAGATGGTAATGTGACCATCTACAAAGCTCGACTTGTCGCTAAGGGTTATCGACAAGTTCAAGGGGTTGACTACGATGAGACTTTCTCACCCGTAGCGAAGCTGAAGTCCGTCCGAATCATGTTAGCAATTGCCGCATACTATGATTATGAGATATGGCAGATGGACGTCAAAACGGCATTCCTTAACGGCTTCCTTAAGGAAGAGTTGTATATGATGCAGCCGGAAGGTTTTGTCGATCCTAAGAATGCTAACAAAGTATGCAAGCTCCAGCGCTCAATCTATGGGCTGGTGCAAGCATCTCGGAGTTGGAACATTCGCTTTGATGAGATGATCAAAGCGTTTGGGTTTACACAGACTTATGGAGAAGCCTGTGTTTACAAGAAAGTGAGTGGGAGCTCTGTAGCATTTCTCATATTATATGTGGATGACATATTATTGATGGGAAATGATATAGAATTCTTGGAAAGTATAAAGGCCTATTTGAATAAATGTTTTTCAATGAAGGACCTTGGAGAAGCTGCTTATATATTAGGCATCAAGATCTATAGAGATAGATCAAGACGCCTCATTGGTCTTTCACAGAGTACATACCTTGACAAGATATTGAAGAAGTTCAGTATGGATCAGTCCAAGAAGGGGTTCTTGCCTGTATTGCAAGGTGTGCAATTGAGCACGGCTCAATGCCCGACCACGGCAGAAGATATAGAAGAGATGAGTGTCATCCCCTATGCCTCGGCCATAGGGTCTATTATGTATGCCATGCTGTGTACCAGACCTGATGTAAACCTTGCCGTAAGTTTGGTAGGAAGGTACCAAAGTAATCCCGGCAAGGAACACTGGACAGCGGTCAAGAATATCCTGAAGTACCTGAAGAGGACTAAGGATATGTTTCTCGTCTATGGAGGTGACGAAGAGCTCGTCGTAAAGGGTTACGTCGACGCTAGCTTCGACACAGATCCGGATGACTCGAAGTCACAGACCGGATACGTGTATATTTTGAATAGAGGAGCAGTAAGCTGGTGCAGTTGCAAGCAAAGCGTCGTGGCGGGATCTACATGTGAAGCGGAATACATGGCAGCCTCGGAGGCAGCACAGGAAGCAGTCTGGATGAAGGAGTTCATTACCGACCTAGGGGTGATTCCCAATGCGTCGGGCCCAATGACTCTCTTCTGTGACAACACTGGAGCTATTGCCCTTGCGAAGGAGCCCAGGTTTCACAGGAAGACCAGGCATATCAAGCGTCGCTTCAACTCCATTCGTGAAAGTGTTCAAAATGGAGACATAGATATTTGTAAAGTACACACGGACCTGAATGTAGCAGATCCGTTGACTAAACCTCTCCCTAGGGCAAAACATGATCAACACCAGGACGCAATGGGTGTTCGATTCATCACAATGTAACTAGATTATTGACTCTAGTGCAAGTGGGAGACTGTTGGAAATATGCCCTAGAGGCAATAATAAATGGTTATTATTATATTTCTGTGTTCATGATAATAGTCTTTTATTCATGCTATAATTGTATTGTCCGGAAATCGTAATACATGTGTGAATACATAGACCACAACCTGTCCCTAGTAAGCCTCTAGTTGACTAGCTCGTTGATCAACAGATAGTCATGGTTTCCTGACTATGGACATAGGATGTCATTGATAACGGGATCACATCATTAGGAGAATGATGTGATGGACAAGACCCAACTTAAGCATAGCATAAAAGATCGTGTAGTTTCGTTTGCTAGAGCTTTTCCAATGTCAAGTATCTTTTCCTTAGACCATGAGATCGTGCAACTCCCGGATACCGTAGGAGTGCTTTGGGTGTGCCAAACGTCACAACGTAACTGGGTGACTATAAAGGTGCATTACGGGTATCTCCGAAAGTGTCTGTTGGGTTGGCACGGATCGAGACTGGGATTTGTCACTCCGTGTAAACGGAGAGGTATCTCTGGGCCCACTCGGTAATGCATCATCATAATGAGCTCAATGTGACTAAGGCGTTAGTCACGGGATCATGCATTGCGGTACGAGTAAAGAGACTTGCCGGTAACGAGATTGAACAAGGTATTGGGATACCGACGATCGAATCTCGGGCAAGTAACATACCGATTGACAAAGGGAATTGCATACGGATTGATTGAATCCTCGACACCGTGGTTCACCCGATGATATCATCGTGGAACATGTGGGAGCCAACATGGGTATCCAGATCCCGCTGTTGGTTATTGACCGGAGAGGCGTCTCGGTCATGTCTGCATGTCTCCCGAACCCGTAGGGTCTACACACTTAAGGTCCGGTGACGCTAGGGTTGTAGAGATATATGTATGCGGAAACCCGAAAGTTGTTCGGAGTCCCGGATGAGATCCCGGACGTCACGAGAGGTTCCGGAATGGTCCGGAGGTGAAGAATTATATATAGGAAGTCCAGTTTTGGCCACCGGGAAAGTTTCGGGGGTTATCGGTATTGTACCGGGACCACCGGAAGGGTCCCGGGGGTCCACCGGGTGGGGCCACCTGTCCCGGAGGGCCCCGTGGGCTGAAAGTGGAGGGGAACCAGCCCCTAATGGGCTGGGGCGCCACTTTGGGCCTCCCCCCCATGCGCCTAGGGTTGGGAACCCTAGGGGGGGGAGTTTCCCCTTGCCTTGGGGGGCAAGGCAACCCCTTCCCCCTTGGCCGCCGCCCCCCCCCTTGGAGATCCCATCTCCAAGGGCTGCGCACCCCCCTTGGGGGCCTATATAAAGGGGGGGGAGGGAGGGCAGCATACTACAGCCTTTGGCGCCTCCCTCCTCCCCTGCAACACCTCTCTCTCGCGCGCAGAAGCTCGGCAAAGCCCTGCCGGAGAGCCGCTACATCCACCACCACGCCGTCGTGCTGTTGGATCTCCATCAACCTCTCCTCCCCCCTTGCTGGATCAAGAAAGGAGGAGACGTCGCTGCACCGTACGTGTGTTGAACGCGGAGGTGCCGTCCGTTCGGCACTCGGTCATCGGTGATTTGGATCACGGCGAGTACGACTCCGTCATCCACGTTCATTGGAACGCTTCCGCTCGCGATCTACAAGGGTATGTAGATCCACTCCTTTCCCCTCGTTGCTAGTAGACTCCATAGATGCATCTTGGTGAGCGTAGGAAAATTTTAAATTATGCTACGATTCCCAACAACTACACATCCGAACGCCAAGCTTGTTATCCACGCAAAGGAGAGTCCCATCCGGACAAGGGAAAAGGCTTTTTGTTTTATATCTTCACGGCCCGTCAGTCCGGCCCATGTAACATAGGCCGGCTCCCCGAGGACCCCATAATCCAGGACTCCCTCAGTAGCCCCCGAACCTGCCTGCAATGATGACGTTGTATCCGGCTTCATGCCTTCGGCTTTGCAAGTCGAGTTCCCCATTGTACTCCATATAGTTCGGCCTTTACATTTAAATAGTATACTCTTCAGCTTCTGTGCCGCCGTCACCTTGGCTTCCACGTGTCAGACGAATACGAAGGGTCTAAGTATTTTTACAGGTAACCCCTCGACCACGTAGGGAAGGCGCTTATTTAAAGAGATTGAATCTCAGACGCCATTCCTCACCAGGCGAAAATCCTTAGAGCTAGCCATAGGAAACCAACCAAAGATGAACAGGACCCCGTGGTGTTGCCTCTGGATGAACAGGACCCCGATCGATCGAGCCGGTTGGGGCTGGATGAATAGGACCCCGTGGAGGGCAGGATGAACAGGACCACCCCGTGGAGGGCTGGATGAACAGTAGACGGTGGAGGGCTGGATGAACAGTAGCCCGTGGGGAGGGGGGTTGAACAGGAGCCCGTGGAGAGGGTTGGTTGAACAGTAGCCGGTGGAGTAGCGCGTGGTGGAGGCTGGATGAACAGGAGCCCGTGGATGAACAGTCGTAGGTGGAGGCTGGAGGAGGTCGACGGTGGATGAACAGTAGCCCGTGGAGGCTGGAGGGGGTCGACGGTGGAGATGAACAGTATCCCGTGGAGTCCCGTTTTGTGGTACGCCACACCCCTCCCGATGAACAGGACCCCCGTTTCGACCGTAGCGCTCCAACACAAGTCCGTTTCCTCCATTTTGCGGTACGCCACACCCCTCCCGATCAACAGGACCCCCGTTTCGACCGTAGGAGGTCCGTTTCCTCCGTTTTGTGGTACGCCAGACCCCACCCGATGAACAGGATCCCGTTTCGAACTTGGCCGGTCGAACACAAGGCCGTTTCCTCTGTTCTGCGGTACGCCAGGCCTCGTTTCAATCGGCTGTTCCGTCTAAGCCGGTTGGCTCCCACGCGTTCCGTTGCCTCCCGATGAACACGACGCATTCCGTTGCCTCCCCATGAACACGACAGAGACGCAGTTTCTCCGTTCCGACCCAGCCATGTACAGGAGCCCTGGCCGTACGTACGCGCGAGTAGGCGTTCGAGACCCCGCCCGTATGTACGTACGTGGCTGTATTTACTTTCTTGCACCCTGGCCGTTGTACGTATGTGTACATGCTACGTGCACGCCTCTACTACGACACGTGCGCGCCTCTACATCGACCAGTATGTACGTACACGTTCGCGACCAGAATGACAACGCTACGTACGCTTCGACCAGGTGGGTCCCGACTGTCAGGCACTTCCTTGCGTGCGAAGATGTAGCTGGTGGGTCCCAGCAGTCAGGGGGGCGAATCGTTTTTTTTGCCGGGACGCACTTCCTTGTGTGCGAAGATGTAGCTGGTGGGTCCCAGTAGTCAGGGGAAACGTTTTTTTTGCAAAATATGGTGGCCCGTCCGGTGGGTCCCCGCTGTCAGGTGGAGGAATAATTATTTTATGCATAATAAGGAGGCACTTCCTTGCTGCGGCCGTGGACCCAGCTGTCAGCCTCTCCACGTACAGTCCACGTCCGATGGAAGCCGTTCCTTGACCACATTGACCACGCCGCGCCGAGAGCACCAGGGCGGTGGACGACGGCGAGGCCTAGGAAGGGGACGACACGGAGCCGGGGAAGACGCGGCAGTGGATGCCCACGCGTAGAGGAGTATGAGGGTTCACTGGTTCGCTGCGGTGTGAGGCTGCCGTCGCCGCAGAATAACAGGGGGTGTGGGTGAGTAGAGGGATGGCCTGGCCAGCGGTGGGAGTAGTAGGGGGCGGTGAGGCCTCCGCCGCATCGTAGCCGGCCACGGGAGGCAGGAGCACGAGGCACGACCGGCGCTGGTTTGGGCAGCTGGAGCAAGAAGACCAGAGGTTGAAGAAGCACTACGGCCATTGGATGGACATCGTACGGTCACTGGAGCTAGAATCGTGCATATTGACTAAGTTGACAAAGCCCTCCGTCCCCGTCAACTTAGTAGGCCCACAAGTCAGCCTGCCACTATACTGGGTCCTAGCTAGCAGGGGGAGTATTAATTTTTTTTGTGCGTAATAAGCAGGCACTTCCTTGCGTGCGAAGATATAGCTGGTGGGTCCAAGCTGTCAGCGGCGGTAATGTTTTTTCGCGAAATACAGAGGCCCTTTCGTTAGGTCCCAGATGTCAGGTGGAGGAATCATTATTTTGCACGTAATAAGGAGGCATTTCCTTGCGTGCGGCCGTGGACGCAGCTGTCAGCCTCTCCACGTACAGTCCACTTCAGATGCATGTCGGTTGTTGACCATGTTGACCAGGCCGCGCCGAGAGCACCAGGGCGGTGGACGACGGCGAGGCCTAGGAAGGGAATGACACGGAGGCAGGGAAGACTCGGCAGTTGTTTCCCACGCGGAGGGGAGTACGACTGTACGAGGGTTTACTGGTTCGTCTGCCGTCGCCGGAGAATAACAGCAGGTGTGGGTGAGTAGAGGGATGGCTAGGCCAGCGATGGGAGTACGGTGGGGCGGTGAGGCCTGCGCAGCAGCACAACTGGCCATGGGGAGGAGGGAGCAGGCAGTCCCGTCGGCGCTTGTTTGAGCGGCTGGAGCAGGAAGAGCAGAGATTGAAGAAGCACGACGGCTGTTGGATGGAAATCCAACAGTCACTGCTTGTGCGTCAACCTTTTTTTTAGAAAAGCCTCAAATCTGTGCAAAACAGCATACAACCCATCTGCCATTATTTCTAATATTTTACAGCCCATTTGCTAATTCTTAAGGTTTTTTTGGAGCCCCTATTCTTTTTGTTAGCATTACAGCCCATATTGTGGCCACGGTTAAAAAATTATACGAAATTTTGCATATTTCGGTGCGGTCCGAACTGTTTTTAATCCCGAAATTTCGAGTCATATTCAAACTAATTTTAAAAATAAATGTATATCAATATAAAATCCAACAAATTGTCCACGCATAAAAATCAATACAATTTAAAATCTCGAAATGAAAAAAAAGAAATTTGAAACTAATTGCCGGTTTGATGTGTTTTAAAAATGTACATCCCATTTCTCATTACTGATAGGCCATTTTCTCGGCCAGCCGAATGAAGCTCTCCTCGTCTTGAAAGATTTGCAGCCCAACAGGCCTGATAAAGCGACTTACTTGGCAAATCACAGAAAAACTGGGTTGTGACCGTGGACCCAGCTACGGCCGTGGACCCAACTGTCAGCCTCTCCACGTACAGTACTCTTCCGATGGAAGTCGGTCGTTGACCACATTGACCACGCCGCACCGAGAGCACCAAGGCGGTGGACGACGGTGAGGCCTAGGAATGGGAAGACGCGGCAGTGGATGCCCACGCGGAGAGGAGTACGAGGGTTCACTGGTTCAGCTGCGGCGTGAGGCTGCCGTCGCTGCAGAATAACAGGGGGTGTGGGTGAGTAGAGGGATGCCCTGGCCAGCGGTGGGAGTAGTAGGGGGCGGTGAGGCCTCCGCGGCATCACAGCCGTCCACGAGAGGCAGGAGCACGCGGCACGACCGGCGCTGCTTTGGGCGGCTGGAGCAACAAGACCAGAGGTTGAAGAAGCACTATGGCCGTTGGATGGACATCGTACGGTCAGTGGAGGTAGAATCGTTCATATTGACTAAGTTGACAAAGCCCTCCGTCCCCGTCAACTTAGTAGGCCCACAAGTCAACCCACTATGGTGGGTCCCAGCTAGCAGGGGGTATTCATTTTTGTGTGCGTAATAAGGAGGCACTTCCTTGCGTGTGCGAAGATATAGCTGGTGGGTCTGACCTGTCAGCGGGGGGAACGTTTTTTCGTGAAATACAGAAGCCCTTCCCACATACAGTCCACGTAAAGTGCGTAATAAGGAGGAACTTTCCTTGCGTGCGACCATGGACCTCGTGGGTCCCAGCCGTCAGGCTCTCCACGTACATTCCTCTTCCGATGACTCTCGTATGTTGACCACGCCGCGCCGAGCGCACCGAGGCGGTGGACGACGGCGAGGCCCCAGACTGGAACGACCCGGAGATGGGGAAGACGCGGCAGTGGAGTCGCAGACGGAGAGGAGTGGGAACCTTGACTGGTTCGGGTGCGGGGTGGGCCTACACTCGGCAGAGAATAACAGGAGGTGCGGAGTGGAGGGATGGCCTGGCCGTCGGCGGGGTAGCGTTTCGCTGAGGAGCGCAAAACAACGCCACTGGACGCCGAAGGCTGGAGCAGGCGGTCCCGGCAGCACTGGGGGAAGAAGACGAGAGATTGAAGAAGAATGCCGGTCGTTGGATGTAAATCCAACGCCTTCTTAGGCTTCGACCTACTGGCCCACATGTCAGCCAGTCCATTTGTTTTTTTAGTCCATTTGGTGGGCTGGGTGAAACAATGATGTAGCATCTATGCAGCCCGTTTATATATATATGGTAGAATTTAAAGCCCATTTGCATTTTTCTCGAAATCCGCGGACTTGCTGGGCTGGGTGAAAATATCATGTTGGGCTAGACGGGGAAATGTTATAAAAACATAAACACATGATTGCACATCGTCACCTAAAAAAAACATGATTGCACGTCTATTACTGCATTGGTCAGTAAAATCTTTGCAAGCTTATGTACGCAATCACTAGGAGTTAACTTGCCAAGTTATATATAAACAATTATTATTATTATTTTGTAAGAATTTTCAACTTACGAAATAAAATATCATTTAAATTTGATGAGTTAATAGTATGTGGGGTATTATTATTTTTTAGGCTAGACGTGGGACAGTTGAGTTGGTTCTAGGGAAAAGTACTGCGAGAAAACTCAGTTTACATCGAAAAAGAAAGTGGGAGAAAATTCAGATATAGGATTAATGAAAACGAAAAATAGAACTGAGTTGTGCGTCGTCTTGAAAAAACAAACATAACTTGGGCTGCTGATGTTATAGACAAGCTAGGTTGGGAGGCCCAGAGGCCGCTTGATACCTGCTGGATCCAAAAAATGTTGAAACATGTCGTGGGCTGCCCATGTTAAACAACAAAACCTAGGCCATGGACCTGGTGGGCCCGGGACTGTCAGCCTCTCGACGAACAGTTGTCTCCCGATTCCTCTTGTTTTGCTGATCATGTTGGGAACGACAGACGACGGCGCTGCGGCTAGAGCACCAAGGCGGAGGAAGACGTCGAGACCTCGGACCAAACGAACCGGAGCGGGGGAAGACGCATGCGGAGGGGAGTACGAGGGTTGACTTGTTCGGGTGCAGGGTGGGCCAGTGGAGCTGCCGCCACCAGACAATGTGTGGTAGTAGAGGGATGGCCTGGCCAACGCCATAGGCTATGATGGCCAGCCGCTGTATAGGAAGAGGACGAAAGATTGAACAAAATAAAGAAATACAAATGGATAGGTGGTTGGTCCCATATGTCTGTGTACGAGACCTGCTGGGTCCACCCGAGGAGGGGAATATGTTGGGAGGAAGGAGATTCAAAGCACGGCAGCTGAGTGAACTAGTTTTTTTCTAACGGACAAGTGAACTAGTTACATACATAAGCAAATAGCCACTAAAAAAGCAAACAGGTTAATGGGTTCTTAAAAGAAATATTTCGGACAAAACAGATAATTACGACACATAGGCTAATGCATGAAACACTTAGATGATAAAGGTGCTTATAAACAGATAAATAGTTACAACATCTAGACCTTCCTGGCACGCTTGATCATGACGCTGCAGCTGTCCGTGTACTCGTCGGTTACGGGAAGCAGACACGCCCTCATGTCCAAGATCTGCCTGTACATGTCGTAGCATGCGTATGCGTCCTTGGCCGCGTAGGTTATGTAGGCTAGATTCAGAGGTACCTCCCACGTGTTCAGGTCCTTGGTATCGTTGTCTTCTTTCATGTTGGCGTATCAGGGGTCGATGATGGTCTCGGCAAAGGTGCAGTCGGCGCTGCCGATGAAACGGGCGAATGCTCCAGAACCTCTGATGGCCCTACAGAAGTGGTAGATGAGAACCTCGTCCCGCACACATACCTGCGCGACGGGGATCCGCTGGTCCCTGTCAGGAGACGAATGGATGGGCACAAGGTCTAGTCCAGCAACCTTGTGCTTTCTCGTCCTGTAGGTACTGCTTGAACTCGGCGAGGCAGAGCTTCACCGAGTCTGGATCGTTGGTGTACATCACATCCAACTTGGTGCAGCCATAGGACTGAACGGCGAACTCAAAGGGGAACTCCTTGCTGAAGTCCATATCCAGCAGGCTCACCCCTCGGATCGCCATTGGAGTCTCTTCAAGTGAACGAGTGTGTAGGCGGCGGCAGTTCGTTTTTCAGCTCTTGGGGAACTGGATTCAACAGTAAACTGAGTGTGTACAGGCGACAACAGTTACTACCCCTCCCTCGTCCGTTGCACACCCGGCAGAAGATGCACCCTCGGCGCATTCAAACGCCTCCATTAAGAAACCTACTCCGGCCACACGTCGGTTCACGAGCGGGTCTGTATTGGTACTGTAATAATAGGAGTTAGTGGTCACTTTACTTAAATTTAATTAGCTTTAATAGAAATTTATACTTAAAATAAGCAATGCATTGGCTCGTTCTATCAGTGCCACAGGATCAACATGCACAACAATTAGAATTATTATTCTTAGGACGCACACGATCAGCACATTTGTCGCCTTTCACAAAGATAATACTGCCAAGTTTGAACTGTTTGTTATTGTTGTTGTCCTCTGCATCATCATGTCGTGTTTCCCAGCTTGCAAGATTCAGAACCAACAAATAAGATCCAAATAATAAGTACAACAAAGATGCGTACACATCTCATTGATTCCCAGCTTGCAAGATTCAGAACCAACAAATAAGATCCAAATAATAAGTACAACAAAGATGCCTACACATCTCATTGATTCCCAGCTTGCAAGATTCAGAACCAACAAATAAGATTCAAATAATAAGTACAACAAAGATGCCTACACATCTCATTGATTCCCAGCTTGCAAGATTCAGAACCAACAAATAAGATTCAAATAATAAGTACAACAAAGATGCCTACACATCTCATTGATTCCCAGCTTGCAAGATTCAAAACCAACCCATTAGAGCCTTTTGATAAAGTGAATATCGGGATTAAATCCATCTTGGCTAGCCATGTCATACAATCAAAGAACTTGGCGAATGCTCTTGACCGTCACAACATCTGTAGTTGAGTATTCCTGTTTGCACAACACAAACAAGAAGAGCATGATTTTACTTTAATAGTGGCCTCCTTGAACTCAACCTGCAGCTCCACTCGGATGAGGTCAACCTCCAGCTCCATGATTCAATTCATGCGCCTTTTTCTGCAGTTCACCTGAAATGAAGCAAAGATTGCATCATTCAGCTAGCAAGAAGTACTTGCTCTCATGAGCTGGCAGGTTCTTCTTTAGTAGTTGCACTAAAATTGAGGAACATTAAGGTTGGCTGTCCAGCTCATGTAAGGTGCAACTATAATTTTCTTATCCTTTTGTGTAGTTCCACTAAAATAAAGTGCCATTGTGGTGACAGTGACGGCTCATCTTGCAAAGGCTAATAAAATGTTGCACGAGATTACCAGCAGAACTTGGCGGAGATTTTGGAAACTCCAGTCACCATTTTGTGCAGTTCCACCAAAATTGAGAGATGTTGCCCACGTGACATTTTAGTTGAACTACACAAGACACTCATTACAAAAAAAGTGTTTTATGCGGTTCACCAAAAGGTCACAATAGCAACAAGGTGAAATGGATATCCCTATCTGCACAAAAAGATAGAAAGTAATCAGTTGCTGGTCAATAAGAATATACGAAACATATACAAAATGAAAAGAAGCATCTTAATTATGTTCATGGCAATCACGCAAGGACAGTAGAAATTTTAAAACGTCAGCAATGCTTCATGTTACCAGAAGCATTACGATCAACAATGAGATTCCTCAAATATGGGATTACCTTAATGGTGGCATTGCTTGTTTACCAGACACAGTAAATCAACAACAGCTAAAGAGTTGGTTTAAGGGCATGGGACCGTGGGGACACCAGGACACTCAGCAGCGTAAAGGAGCAACTTACTTATCATACTGGGGAAAACAGCAGGAGTGCCATTTGTAACACAGTTTAATTGCATCTTATCACTGGAGGCATTAGATTAACAATAACACTGGTTAGACATGTCCCTAAGGTAACAGTGTGATCGCTTCATTTTACATGCGCCCTTACATTAACAACAGCAAAAGGTTGGTATAAGGACATGCGATAGTGGACGCATCAGCACAATGTACCGACAAGGAGGCATAAAGTGGTGATGCCGAGTTTGTTCATGCTATGTGAGGGCAGCAAATCTAATCCTAGAGACCTTTTACTATGTGAGGGCAGCAAACCTAATCCTGGAGACCTTGTACTATGTGAGGGCAGCAAATCTAATCCTGGAGACCTTTTACTATGTGAGGGCAGCAAATCTAATCCTGAGACCTTTTACTATGTGAGGGCAGCAATTCTAATCCTGAGACCTTTTACTATGTGAGGGCAACAAATCTAATCCTGGACATACTCTGTTGACTTGTCCACCAGCCGCCACTTTCTATCCTTTTTTCAACCAATAATAGATCTGTTCCTTATCCAGTTTGTACTGCGTTTCCCATTATTTCCCTTTTCAACCAAGAGACCGGTTGGGTATCCGGTCTCTACTACTTTCACCATATTATTTCCTCTTTGAATCAAGTCCTAGATTCATGCTACAACTTCCGCCCCTTTATTCGTTGTTTGAACAAAGCCCTAGATTCGAATGCATGAAGTAGCTTTACCTCTAATAATACTAAAAATTTAGGTGGCTTTGGAAGAGCTGATGGGAGTAGAAAAAGATGCACATGCAGACACGTGGGGAGCTGGGGCAGTAGAGCAAGGCCGCTTTCGAAGAACTTATACCTGAGGGTCGCCGGGATGTCGGCGGCGGCAGGTCGGATCTTCGGACAATACGGCAAGGAGGAAGAAGGGTCGGAGGACCTCCCGAGCCGGCGCTGTGTCGGAGAGAACGACACGGGCAGAGGATCGTGCCCCTCCGGCAGCTGTGGGTTTCGTCCCTCGCCGGCGATGACCGCGTGAGCGATGCACATAGTCCTCTACACACACCAGCTGAAGGGATCCGGCCAGATCTGTGACCAACGGTGAGCAGAGAGAAAATGTCGCTACCGCTGTCTTGTTTATATCTGGAGAGGATGAGAGAATGAAGAGAGCAACCCTAGTAAAGCAAGCGCTCAGGCCCCTGTGTACATATATAGTGGAGTGATTATCTTTTTCTCTCCACAACAAGCCTTTCAATTTGTGTACGTTGCATTAAAGAAAAGAAACTCTCTATTTAAGGTGACTACTGTACGACTCCTACTTACTACTAGTAGTACTAGTATTGTTCACTTGTGCTCCCCGCCCCTCCATTCATTGAACAACCCCACGGGTGAATAAACATACAGTAAGTATTTATATAGAACGAACAAGCTCGAACTATTCTCGCATAGTTAAAAGTTGAGGGCGGGGCTTTTCCCGGGCAGTACGCGCGGCAGTTTTTGGGTAGGCGGTTTGACAGAGAGGCGAGGAGGGTGAGCGAGTGGCGGATTCTCAAACATACTGCTGGAAAGGTCGGGCTGTGCGATTTGACGGCGCGTTACTACTGGAAAGACTTGTGATATGACCACTCACTATAGTCATGAATTACTGGCGCTCCGACCGAGATGATGCCCCCCTTCCGTTCTGCGCTCTAATCTGGTGCATGACACGTCGATCCAGATGCTGGCTCTCCCACATGTCGGAGTAGTAAGAAGGAGCAAAGAATGATGCGGTATATCTAGTACTACTACTACTCAGGTCGGAGGAGTGCGAACCGCGGCAGCCCAGTGAACCAGCAGTGCGAACCACGGTAGCCCAGTGAACCAGCAGTAGAAAGCAATGTGGTGATATGGCCATAAAAAACAATGTGCTATGGTCCACACTGTAGCATGTATAGTAACACTCCTCTTTGTTTGGATCCCTGAGTCAGAGCTAGTTTGGGTTGAAATAACCTCAAATTATCGAAACACGAGGGGTTAGTTTGAGCTAGTTTTCTCTAACCTAGCTAAAAAACTAGCCCGGTGGAGAGGTTCTAATTGGGTTAGTTATCCTCGGGTCCACTAAAAGAGAACTAAAAAAATCTCCCCTGCCCGCACCAGATCGCTCCCCCCCTCTCGCACGACTCCTCTCTGTTCCCCATAGGGCCGCCCACCCAAGCACCGCTCGCCCTCTCTCTCCTCCGGCCGCCCTCTCCTTCCGGCCTCCGCCGCCCTACTCCGGCCGCCCTCTCCCTCCGGCCTTTGAAGGTCACCCCGCTCCCCCTTCAACGGTCATTTTTCTCCCTCTGTCGTGCGCGACGGCGGCGCATCTACCAGGGAGGTCGCGAGAGGGGTTAGTTTGTTTGTTCCTTCTCTGTTTCACAGCCATATCACCGATCTTGCTCGCTCTAGTGCTAATTCTGATTTGGAAAACTAGATCCTGATCAAACTTGGTATAGATTTGTGGTGCATGCATGGAATTGTTTGATGCTGCTTGAGGAGGTAATAAATCTTTCTAGAGGCCCACAGATTCAGTTCACCTTTCTAGGTATTTCAGTTTCAGGCTTGCATTATTTCTAGAGGCCCAAAGATTCAGTTCACCTTTCTAGGTATTTCAGTTTCAGGCTTGCATTATTTCTAGAGGCCCAAAGATTCAGTTCACCTTTCTAGGTATTTTAGTTTCAGGCTTGCATTATTTCTAGAGGCCCAAAGATTAAGTTCCCAGTCGGCGGCAAGCGGCCCTGCTACCCATGCCGGTGTCGACCTCAACTCGCAAGGGCCGGCGTCGGAGGGGTTCCCGGGGCTTGGGCTCTACAGAGCCTTCCTCCAGAGCGACGATGGCGAGCTCCTCCCTCGGTGCGTGAGGGGCTCCGGGCTCCCTCCCTATCGTGAATGACTTCCATGATGAGTTAGCTCATGCTTTATTTCATGGAGTGTTTTTTTTGTGAAGCTTGATTGACGACTTGTATGTTTAAGTGGCATATCTCATTTGTATGGACAAAGTAAAAATTATCATGTTTTGCATGCTTGATTTGTAAAGATGGTTCATTTATGTCAATTGTGAGCGGGAGGAGGCCACAGAAGAGCCGGCCACACCAAATCCGGCAGGAAATAGGGTCCAAAGTAGTCAAATGATTGAGAAAGAGCATTTATTGTCAATCTAACCCTGCCATCCATACACCTCTTTGGTTTAGAGTTAGTTCAGGGTTAGAATCTAACTCTAACATCTAACTGAGTTAGAGTTCTCCTCGTCTCGGTTCATCGCCATCATACTTTCCCCATTCCTGTGTTTTCAGTATCCTGCGAATCAAAGAGGCCCTTTTTTTGCGGGAAAAATCAAAGAGGCCCTTAGACTGGTTTAGGTCCGGTCATTTTTTATAAACGTGTTATGTCCAAAATTTAATGAACGTGCTCCGGTTTCTATGAAAATAATCCGGTTTCATGTAGTAATTCATTCATTTATTATTCTTCTGTGGGGGGTTTGCATGTAATTCGTGAGGTCTGAAATGTAAAGTACCCCGGCATATGCTCCGAGTCGTGCATGCACTACGACCCAGATGCTCTATGTCCCACATGTCGGCGAATGGGAGCACGTGGAAATAGCCTAGGAGTACATATAGGAGGATAAATGCGTGAAAAAATATGTACGGTGAAGCGTAGCTGCGGTTCGAAAAGGAGACCTAAAGTGATGAAAGTTATAGGTCGCACGCACCCAACTAGTGGTACTAGACATACGACTAATTTTTCCCTCAAAAAAAGAGGCACGAGTGCTCAGTACTCCTATTCTATCAACACGAGTCCCATCTGACAACAGCGTCCGTGCTACAGCTAGCTCTCCTCCCTCGTTTCTCTCTTCTAATTCTAAACTCGGCTGACGCCCGGTGGGCGGGGTGGGTTTGCTCAACTGCGGCCCCACCTCACAGTGAAAACGTTACGACTGAAATAAAAATGCCATATACTCCCTCCGTTCCTAAATAGAAGCCTTTTTAGATACTATTTCAAATGGAATACAGCATACATATGTATGTAGACATAGTTTAGAGTGTAGATTCACTCATTTTGCTCCGTATGTAGTAGTCACTTGCTGGAATCTTTAGAAAGACTTATATTTGGGAACGGAGGGAGTACTATACTAATAAAACATTAAGGCCACGAGGCGATGCAGTGCTGGTTACAAGAGGCAAGAAGAAGAGATGCATCCATCGACGGCATCCACCTCCTCGACTCAGGGCGCCGGCCCACCGAACGGCGCCTAAGTAGCAGCGGCTTTCGTGGCTAGGTCGACGTGCTTCTGAACAATGGCGTCCAAAGATTCCAGACGCTGGAAGAAGGCCAACGTCTTTCTGTCCTCGCTTGCCTTGTAGTGGCCTATGTAGACGATTTCCTCGTAGACGTGGATGTGCAGGTCAACGGTTTCTTGCATGGCGAGGCGTTGCGCGGCGAGCGCGGCCTAGAGGTGGCAGGCAATGAGGAGCCTGGGCGCGCGGGCTGGAGCAGTACGGCAAGGTCGTCCGCGCGCTTCTTAACGGCGGTGAACTTGCGGATGGAGTTGACCATCATGTCGTCCATGCGAGAGGCGAAGCCGGTGTCGGCGAGGGCTACGATGCCGGCGGTCGCCAGCACCGTCTGGAAACGCTGCACGGTGCGGGGCCGTAGGCCGGCGCCTTGGATGATTTGGCACAGCCGACTGCCGCTCGCGTCCATCTTCTCCATAGGTGCTTGTGGCTTCTGGTCACTTGGTATTCGATTGGAGTGAGCAGTGTTGCGCAGAGACTTGGGAGTAGATGGATTGGAGTGGTGGGGCGCCTTTAGACTAGCCACAGTGGGAGTAACTTCGGTAGTAACATCGAGTCCAACTCAACAAATTTGCTTATGTGGCAATGAGTTAATGAGGAGAGATGTAGTACTAGTAACTTAGCTAGTTACTGTAACATCACATGTCCTAATGCAATATGAGTCTATAACCTAATAAATGAAGCTTTGCATGTTACTACACTTATGTTACTACCCAATATTGAGGTAGTAACATAGTCTAGGGATATGTGTATGTTACTAGTGTATGTTACTCTCCATTGTGGCTAGTCTTATATGAGAGTCCAAACTCTGTTGCATTCACATCGTGTTGGCTCTATGCTGCTTCTCCAATTAATTCCCTCTACATGTAATTGAGGATGCATCATTGACCGTTCAACGTCTTGGGAACCGCTACCCTCTCCCTCCTTGGCATTCAAGCACCTATGGAGGCGACTGCCACTCGCGTCTATCGCGTGTGAGGAGACGTTCCCGTCGACGACGAGGTGCCTATGGTGACTTCGTAAATTTCAAGATGATAGTGCCATGCGTGTGTGCGTTCATAGGGGTGAATGTATGCACGTGTATATGAGCGCTTGCGTCTGTACTGTGTCAAAAAAACGTAAATGCGTGTCAAAAAGAGACTAGTCAGTATACTCAATATTGTGCACCTCGGAGAGGAAAACGATAGAACTACGTATTTATTTACGGTGCAGATTCACTCATTTTGCTCCATATGTACTCCGTCTCGGTGTAGTCTAGTCACTTGTTGAAATCTCTAGAAAGGAAAATACTCCTTTCTGGTTTACAGGGCTATACTAGCAAGTAGTAGTACGTACTATTACAATAGTGGGATCACATAGCAATTTTGTCCCATGCAAGAGCCTGGCTATATGCGTGCTCCAATGTTCGCAACTGCCACGTTCGGGTTGCGCTTGGCTCTTCGCCTCTTAGAGAAGACGAACAATGATGTTAGTACTACTGCTTCTACAGTGTCGAATCCACTGCTGCATGTCCGTCCATCGCGAGCGGGAGGGATAGCTTGTTGTAGAAGTACTACTATAAGCAAAAGCCTGTCCTCGTTTGCGAGCAACCGCGCACATGGGCGAGGGAGAAGGCGTGTAGTAGTAAAATCAAGCTTCTCCTCGTTGTACGAGTTGACGCGACACATCATAGCACTGGCCCCACATGCTTGCCTCTAAACTTGGCTGAAAGACCCGTAGTGTACAATATATTTGCTGCAACCTCTAACATTTACCCACCACAAATTAAAATATATATTCCTGTCTTGACCAGATGAGCATGCAAACTACAATCACCAGGGTGACAGGTAGGGCCAGAAGACTATTTTAATTTTTTCAAAAAAACTTCGAGACGGCCACATAGCATGGAGCCGACCCCAACGATTTTAAGCTTACAGGCACGATACACGCTATCCTAGACTACTCTACACATGAAACTGCCACACGAGCGTCCGGGCTGCGCTTGGCTCTTCGCCTCTGAGGGAAGTCGAACAATGATGGAGTACTACTGCACTGGAGGAGTACTACAGTACGCTTCTGGCCATCTGACACCGATTGAACTGTTGCATGTCCACCGCGTGCGGGAGGGAGAGCGTGTAGCGAAAGCTTCTCCTAGTCTTGCCAGCCACCACGCTCATGGGCGAGGGAGGGACGCTCCTGCCTTTGCGTGTATGACAGGTGGGCCCGACAGGTGGGTGGCCAACCTGTCATACAGCCAAAGGCAGGTGCAGTTAAGTCCGCGAGGGAGAGGATAATCAAACTTCTCGTTGATGTACGAGTTGACGCGACACATCAAAGCACTGCACTCGATATATTTCAATAATTTGCGTTTACCGATGCATTAATTACAACGCATGCATGCATGCCGTGACTCTCCTTTTGATACTTGCATGTGTTGATTTAATGCACCTTGAAGTAGTATAAAATATGTGACGGTAAAGCTTTGTAATGCCCCGGACCAAGCGAGAGATGGTTGTGCACGAGGATGGCGAGATCATGCAGACGGAACAGGACCCGACGATGGAGCCCTCTAAGGTCTCGATGGACCTCACCATGCTCCACTGCCCCTTGTGCCTCCGCCCCTTGACGCCTCCAGTGTATGAGGTTCGAATACACCTCGTCCATTCGGCTGATTGAGCAAGGTGCAGGTTTCTTGATTGATGTGCTGTTCGATTGATTTCTGAAGTGCAAGGGAGGACACCTGGGCTGCGTGGACTGTCGCGTCGAGCGCCCCGGGAACCAGCGGCAGTGCCAGAAGTGCGAGCGCGGCGGTGGCTTCGACATGCGGAACACGGCGGTGGACGCCATCCTTTCGTCGGTGAGGGTGGAGTGCCCGCACGAAGGCTGTGGGCTCTACGTCACTTACCACAAGCTCGCCGATCACCAGAGCGTGTGTCCGCTCGCGCCCTGCAAATGCCTCGTGCCCGTCTACGCCTACGAAGGCCCGTCGCCGGCGCTCTACCACCACATCAGCACTGCGCATCCCATGCTCGTGCACAGGATCCAGTACGGCAAGGTGCTCCAGCTGCAAGTGCCACTGTCGGAGCCACGACTCTTGCTGTTCACGAAGGAGGACGGCCACGCGTTTTTCTTGGTCGGCGGCGTGCTTGACATCGGCGCGCCTATCGCCATGTCGGTCGTCTGCATCAGAGCGGGGGTGTCCCCACTACCGCACTACGTGGCCAAGCTGTGGGCGAACGGCCCGTTGGGGGAGCCCAAAGGCACGACCGACGCCGTCAAGGTGGAAATGGAGGTGACAAGCAGCAAGGATCCTAGCGACGTCGTCGTGCAGGAGCTGACCTTCTTCACAGTTCCGCCCAAGCTGCTGGTTGGGGCTAAGCTGGTGTCCCTCCACATTCAGATTGACAAGCTCACGTCCTAAATGTTTCTACAGTGCCTTCTGTTTATCTTAGTAATATGCTAATATAGGGATTACCTCGGTCTACTTTAGCTTAAGAAATGGTGGGTTTTGGTGGCGATGCAGCAATTACTTCGACATCAGTTCAGTAATTTCCAACAGTCGAACGGATATTTTGTGTCTGTTGGATATAAAGTTCCTTTGGGTAAGAAGTACTACTTGTCATCAAAATGGATAAAAGGAGATGTATGTAGACGTATTTTAGTTCTAGATACGTCCCTTTTTATCCATTTTGATGACAAGCACTCCCTCCGTTCCACAATACATGCCTTCTATTTGTCAAAATATAGATGTATCTAGACATGTTTTAGTATATAGGTACATCCATGATAGAGCCAATCAGATGGTTGAGAACACTACAATTCGTAGCTACAGATGCGTGTGTGACTCCCAGATGCAGAGGCCGGGGGTCATCATCCTCCTTTTCGAGAAAAAACAGACGCGTGTGTGAGAGGACGAGTGCGTGCGTGCACCTCTTCTCTTCTTGTATAACGTACTAAACTCAGAGTACAAGTTTTTATGGGTGGCACGATGGTGCGTGCGAGAAGTCCCGAGAGATAGGTTTAATGCGTCTGAAAAAAAGACTAGCCTATAGCTCGCCACGCGGCTATTCCTGTCGAATGCCCCATTAACCATAAGATATGTATACGACGGTGCCAGTTATTGCACGTACACAGCAGTAGAAAAAGAACTACCATGGCATATGCTACACCACGGCCGAGAACACGTGCCCACGTAACGCCATCCGGGAATAGTGCCGCACTTCGAAACTAGAACCGTCAATAAATTTTGAGCTTGCGTCTCGTCACATTCCAAATTACTCCACACTATATTGAATTGCAAACCTGTTCACACCGATCACAACCTAAACGGTTTCCCACTTAGGAGCGTATTAGTACCACGCTATATTGAATTGCAAACCTGTTCACACCAATCACAACCTAAACGGTTTCCCACTTAGGAGCGTATTAGTACTCGGTTATAAATACTAGTATGCCAAGATGACTGCACATTCCTCCTCAACTCCTCATCCACAAAAACAAACAAGTCATTCAGCATCCTTCCCTTGCGTCTGCCATGGCCAGCGTGAGTTTTGGGTCGAGAGATTACCACCAGGGACAGGCGAGCATGGAAGCGGAAGCATGAGAGATGTCCCGCCTCGCTGCGAAAGCAGCCGACATGTCCCGCCGCGCGGAAGTAGCAGCACAGAGGTCCTGCCGCGCCGCTGAAGCAGCACGGAAGTCCCGCCGCGCCGTCGATGCAGCAGGCTGGTCCGGCCGTGCCGCGGAAGCAGCAGAGATGTCACGCCGTGCTGCGAATGCAGCAGAGATGTCCCGCCGCGCCGCGGCGGCCTGGGAAAATTTCTCGCAGGCAGGCGACGACTATTACAGGCGCATGCATGCGATCATCCATAGCCAGATGGATCAGATCTCCGGCTGGGCGAGGTTGCAGGACGACATGAAAGCCTTATTTGAACAGGCTACCGGCATCATCCGGCAACTAAGGGAGGGCAATGAGAGGCTCCGGGCCGAGCGCGACCTGCTGAGGGCGAAGATCGTCCGAAGTGCAGACCAGCAGGAGGAGACCAGTGCCTTGTTGAAGAGGACCGGCGTCATCGTCAAGAAACTTATGGACGAGAATGACATGCTCTGCATCGAGCGCCAAAGGCTGGTGGAGGAATCCGTGGATGTTCTCAAGCAGTGTCTTGAGGACACGAAAGAGCTCATCGCCGCTCGCCGCGGAGACTAGTTCCCATGGCCTGCAGCAACGCATCAAGAAAGTAGAGATCATCGAGCCAGATCCTTGTCTTCCTTCTTCTTTTGCCCTTGTGTATTTCGGGCGTAGCCGCATGTGGCTTTTTTAATTATCTTTCTAATTATGTAAGACAATTAATCATCCTTATATATTCATCAGTCTTGCTATAAGTCGCAGTAGATGCTATATAGGTCCGTCGGATCTTACATCAAGATCTATGCTTTCAGATTTTCTTTTTTCTCTCTTAAATCTCAATCGAGTGAGACATAGCCACGCCATTAAACAGAGGCTCGGGCACCATTAATGGAGACCTTGGGAGAGAGGTGGACGGCAGATGGAGGTCAAAGGGCTCTCCTCCCGATAAGCACGCGCAGCGGTCTGATCGCACGCCTCTCGTACTCAAATAGCTACCCTGCACGGCGCCTCCTAGCTAATAAAAAATGGGGACGCGTGGCGGCACGTAAATGGTAGTAAATAGAACGCCCACGGTTTCAATAATACTTGTGTTTCCGATTGTAACGTGGCAGCACTTGTTCCAAAATGACTTTGTTGATTGTTAATGTGTGCGCCTTCACAAATCGTACTGCAAAATTACCACAGCATGTCGGTGCCATGTCATGGCACCAAGCCAAGTTTCATTATTTTCATGCGTGTTTTGGATTTACAGGAATTAAAAAACTAAGTTTCTCAATGTTTCCAGCCCAGCCACGACGCCCAGAATTTTGAATTTCATTCCCATTTCTTGCATGGAACCTAGAAATTTACCCGAGGACACACATGTGATTTTTCAACCAACTTTGGTGCACTGGAACATGTTCTTGTATTTCAAATTTGAATTATGCACACAAAGGTGACACGTTCCCTCTCAGAACCACGAGCCTTCTTGAGAGAAGCTCTGATTTGCAAGAAGCTTATACCAAAATTTGTTCCTATTCGGCCAATTTTTTTACCACGGCATGGTACTACCATGACATGACACCATGCCAAGTTTCATGATTTTAAAACCAAGTTTCTCAATGTTCTCGACCGAGCCACGATGCCCAGATGTTTGAATTTTATTCTCATTTTTTGCATGGGACCTAGAAATTCACCCGAGGACACAGATGTGATTTTTCAACCAACTTTGGTGCACGGGAGCATGTGCTTGTAGTTCAAATTTGAATTATGCACATTAAATGACCAAAAACTCAATTAATGTGTAAAAAAGGCCAAACAAACCCGGAATAATTCCAAAATTTAACAGGGCACTCATGTAGTTCTATGTTGCCTTTGTAAATAAACTCAAGGGGGACAGCGTATACCGTTTCGCACTCAAAGGTGGCACGTTCCCTCTCAGAACCACGAGCCTTCTTGAGAGAAGCTTCCGTTTGCAAGAAGCTTATACCAAAATTTGTTCCTATTCGGCCAATTCTTTTACCATAGCATGGTAGTACCATGACATGACACCATGCCAAGTTTCATGATTTTCAGACGTGTTTTGGATTTACAAGAATTTTAAAACCAAGTTTCTCAATGTTCTCGGCCGAGCCACGATGCCCAGATGTTTGAATTTTATTCTCATTTCTTGCATGGGACCTAGAAATTCACCCGAGGACACAGATGTGATTTTTCAACCAACTTTGGTGCACGACAACATGTGCTTGTAGTTCAAATTTGACTTATGCACATTAAATGAGCATAAACTCAATTAATGTATAAAAACGACAAACGAACCCGGAATAATTCCAAAATTTAACAGGGCACTCATGTAGTTCTATGTTGCCTTTGTTAAGAAACTCAAGGGGGGCAGCGTATATCGTTTCACACTCAAAGGTGGCACGTTCCCTCTTAGAACCATGAGCTTCCAAATCGGCCCAATTTTTTACCACAACATGTTAGTGCCATGACATGACACCATGCCAAGTTTCATGATTTCCAGGCAAGTTTTGGATTTACATGAATTTAAAATCTAAGTTTCTTGATGTTCTCGGCCGAGTCACGACGCCCAGATGTTTGAATTTCATTCCCATTTCTTCCATGGGACCTAGAAATTCAACCAAGGACACACATGTGATTTTTCAACCAACTTTGGTGCACCGGAGCATGTGCACGCAGTTCATATTTAGATTATGCACATTAAAAGTCCAGAAACTCAATTAATGTATAAAAAGGCCAAACAAACCCAAAATAATTCCAAAATTTAACAGGGCACTCATATAGTTCTATGTTGCCTCTGTAAAGAAAATCAGGGGGGAGGTAGCGTATATCGTTTCGCACACAAAGGTGACACATTCCCTCTCGGAACCACGAGGCTTGTTGAGAGAATCTCCGGTTTTGCAAGAAGCTTATACCAAAACTTGTCCCAATTCAGCGAAAAATTATACATATGAAAATAGGGTTTAGATTATCCCGAACATCTCGCTACCTAGACCAATAATGTACTATGATTTGAATTCAACATAAAATGGATACAAATATTTGAATTGGAGAGCGTATGGTACATGTAGTTCATAGTGAAATATGATTACTGCTATACGCATGTTTTTTGTTATCAAGATAATATTTAAATTATTGTATAACTTGACAACAATCGTATTCAAATAAGGAAAATTGATTCAAATTTAGTCCATATGGTAGACGACAATATATATGTTCAGATGATGGAGTAAAATGTTCATATATGATGGAAGATCAAAATGTACGACTACATCAATTGTAAACCGCAAGGTCACCTAACGATATATTCGAATTCAACATAACGTGGATTCAAAAATTGAAATTCGAGATCTTGGCATTTGTAATCATATAAAAAGGGACATTACTCTTTCTTTTGGTGGGAATTGATTTGTTTTTTGTTGTTGTTGAGGGAAGTGCGAATCGATTTGGTACTGTGTAGGGTAATCTTGTTCTCCCGATTTTTCTACATTTTTCTTGTAGTTTTTTCAATGGCATCTATAGCAATATAGTAAAAGGGGACATGACTCTCTTGTGTCTTGTATGAATTGTTTTTTTGCACGTTAAGTTTGTTCTGCCGAACAAGGAATCCGCACCTTGTTATCCCGAAATTTTCAAGCTCGAGTATCTTTTGTCTCACCTGCTTTGAAACTCCCGCCTCTTCAACCCGCGCCGCACCTTGTTATCCCGAAATTTCGACACGCGCGAAAACTCCCTCCTCATCCGAAATCGGTCCCGCAGCCCAGACATGCAAAATCCCCTTCTACCCCTTAGTCGGAAATGAAGCTCCACGTCGCGGTGTCAAAACCAGTGGGGGTACGCTGGTAACTTACCCTACATTTCGGACAAGCATGGCCCTAAGCTTGGCTCCCCCTCCCCCTTCGCCCCCCCATTCGTACACCGAGGCCACCAAAACCCGCGAAACCCCACGCTCCTCCGTCGGCCTCTCGACCGCCGCCCAGCCGGAGACTCTTCCCCGACTACGTCGTCCACCGCAACAGCTCGCCGTCCCTCATCCACCCCACCGGATGAGGATCCGTCGTCGCTCTCGTCATCCCACCGGATCAGCCGCCCCGTCCTCCACCTCCAAGGAGCTGCCCTGACGTTCGCCTCGTCTATCACGCCACCTCAATCCCCACAGCACCGTCTTGACCTGCCCCATCGGAACCGCAGCACCCTCACCAATTCCTCCGACAAAGCCGAGGCCAACTCGGTGCCACCAAGGAGGTTCTGCACTCACCGCTGCATTTTATCTTTTATTCGATCTCACGGGGCTGCCGGTGCTCGATACCGAGCAGACATGGCGGGTCTCCATCGACGGCACTAGCTATAGCTGCTCCGGCTCTCGCTCGCGTTGCGGCTCTGTTCTTGCTGTCGGTCGCGCTGCTGCACTGCTCTTGCTTTCGTTCGTGCTGCTGCTCTGCTCTTGCTCTCGCTTGCGCTGCTGCTGCTGTTGCATGACCTCCGGCAGCTACAGGAGTTGCTGCTTTAGCACTTGCTCGCGGTGCTACTGCACGACTTGCTCTCCGCTAGTGCGTTCCCTGCTCGAGCGTCTGCTGATTTAGATCACTGCTTCTCTGCTACTAGTGCTCGAACGCCCTAAACATCTATTGCAATGCTCTGCTACTAGTTCAATCAGTTTCGACAGTAAAATTCAGTTTTGACTGTAAAGTTCATTTTCTTCAGTTAAGTTCAGAGTGAACAGTACTTACAGCATCTGTCAGAGCGGCCGTGGCGCGGCTGATGCGTTTTACATCTAGCACTTTTTGATGATGTATTTTACATCATCTATTGCAGATGATAATAGGGTCCCACTTCAGATTAACATTGTCTGTCTTGTCCTGCTTCAGCCTCGCCGTCGTACACCTCACCGGAGCTGCTCCAACGACGGAACCGTCCATCACAGCGGAGCAGTACCCTCGGCGCCGTTTCCAGAGGCCTCGGATCTTCTTCCCCGCCTCCGACAGTCACACCAGCATCACCATCCTCCACGTCCAACCCAATGATGCTGAGGTCCACAAGGCTATGCCAAAGAGGTTGTACACTCGTCGCATCACTTTGTTACTCTGCATTCATGTCGATCCCTCAGGGATCCTTTGCTATGGAACTACTATTCGTGCATTTGGTTAGAAGGAGTGGAGCAAAGCAAAACTGGAGGATTTTTTTCCTTTGGTGTCTCTTTCGAAGAAAAAACATAGGAATTTTATTCACTTGGACGTCCTTTTCAAATTAATATGCATGAAGAACAGAACTAATTGCATTACTGGCATAATAAGATTCTTATTTTTTCATTTTCACGTGGTTTGACTTTAATTTGACCATGTTTCTCCATTCGTGTGTTCTTCCAATTCATGTGAACCAAACACCCAGGTTGACTGAAATCCTATGTTTCCAAATGCTCTGTTTTGCATGTGCATTCCTATCCTATTCCTGTGTTTTTCCTGTCCCTGCTTTTATAGAATCCTCCAATTCTAAGGAGCCCTTACAGATTTACTTCATTTTCAGATAGGCGTCAAAGAAAACTCTGTGTGTTATGTCCTGCTCCTGCCGTGCCGTCATCCACCCCACCTGAGGTGCACCATCGACAGAAGCGTTCAGTGCAGCAGAGATCCCCCCTGCAGACTTTCTTTCGCCGCCTCAGATCATCTTCCCCGTTGCCGGCAGCCACGCCAACTGCATTACCATCATCGACTGAGCAGATGAACCTGAGGACTACACAGTTCCGGAAGAGAGGTCGCAGTCTTTCGTGTTTGCTTACGTTATACATCGGTTATTATTACCTGCTACTTTATCGTTCAAACTTGAGTTTTGAAATGCCCATGGGTCTCATATCGAGCCAGCAACGAATAGTATCTGTCTACTATCTGGTTCATCTGGGGTCTTCTATGTGGTTCATGTTGGGTGGGCAACAAACAATAGATGATCCATTGTCTATCTTTTTAAACTAAAGCTATAATCTACCTGCTATCATTAGTTTTGGATCCATCCACTCGTTTGCTACCATCAGTCTTGATTTTTGCATGCACCCCTTAGGCCTTACAAAATCTAACTATTGTTTTTATTATGCATGTCAGATATTGTACACAATCGTACTGAACATGTAGAGAAAAAGAGAAGACCGTTGCGTGGGAATATAATGTCATGCAGACGCCGCTCCATGGTGGGCGAAGTGGCCCCCCTCCTGCATTTCCAGATTGTATTCCAGAGGAAGATAACTGTTCAGATGGGGATTCAGAAGGAGCCGACCACGCCTGTTTACCACCTGAGGTGTTTGCTCTAACCTGGCATGTTGATGTTGGTCATATCATGCATATGGCGCCTCGCATTGCTTACATTATACATCTTATATGTCATCAGCTTAGTTTAGATTTGCTTTGTGTGAATGCCACCTGTTTGGTTTCTATATCATACTCCCACCATTCCTAAATATTTGTCTTTTTAGAGATTTCAACAAGTGACTACATACGGAACAAAATGAGTGAATCTACACTCTAAAATATGTCTATATACATCCGTATGTGGTAGTCCATTTGAAATCTCTAAAAAGACAAATATTTAGGAACGGAGGGAGTATATGGGAATTATGCAATGCCATCTTCTTTAGCCAGGCATCATATACGTGAATCATGCAATGCCATCCTGTTTAGCCAGTCATCGTATATGTGAATTGTATCGTGCCATATTTTTTTCCATAATGTATTCCATTTGTCAACAATGTTTATACATTCATCTACTCTTCCTGTGCATCAGCCATTTGAGTCGGTCATGGGAAAATCTGGAGTGAAAACAAGGTCTTCTGAGCAGTCAGTGCTACCTGTCGATGCAGATTTCTTGCTGGTTACAGATAGCTCCTCAGAGGAGGATTCAGAGACAGATGACCAGTCGTATCCCCCCCCCCGAGGTGCATGCTCTAACTTGGCTGGGTTATATTGCTCATATCATGCATATGGTGTCTTGCATTGCCATGCCATCTGCTTAGATTAGACATGCTTTGTGTGAATGCCTCCTGTTTGCTTTCTATATCAGATATGTGAATTATGCAATGCCATGTTTTTCAGCCAGTTATCATATATGTGAATTATGCACCGCCATGTAGCCAGGCATCATATATGTGAATTATCTCATGCCATCTTTTTTTCATTACGTATTCCATTTGTCGACAATCTGTGTATATTGAACTACTCTTCATGTGTATCAGCCATTTGAGCCGGTTATGGAAAAATCTGGAGTGAAAACAAGGTCTTCAGAGCAGGCAATGGTACCTGTTGAAGCATATATCTCGATGGTTACAGGGAGCTCCTCAGAGGAGGATTCAGAGACAGATGACCAGTCCTATATCCCACCTGAGGTGTATGCTCTAAGTTGCAATGTTTATATTTCTCATATGATGCATATGGTGTCTTGCATTGCTTAGTTTAGACATCATATGCACAATATTGAATTCCATCTGCTTAGTTTAGAGATCATACATGCGAGTGCCAGCTGCTTAGTATATGAATCAATTATGTCAATTATATCATGCCATCCTGTATACTTAGACAACATGTATGTGAATTATTTCATCCCAACCTATTTTAGAAAGACATCATATAGTTTTGTCATGTCATCCTGTTTAGGTACTCATCATATGTTGAATTATGCCATTATATCCTGTTAAGTTATCCATCATATATCTGAAACTGTGTCATGCTATCCTGTTTAGTTAGGCATCATATATGTGAAATTGTGTCATGCTGTCCTGTTTGGTTAGACAACATATATGTGAATTACCACATCTGTCTATCATACAATGTCTGTACGTTCAATTTCTTTTCTTGTTTATCAGCCATTTGAATTGGAGGGGGTGATGGCAGTATCTAAGGGAGCAAAAACCCGTTCTTCACAAAAGACAGTGCTACCCGTCGATGCAGATAGAACCATGGTTGTACTGGCCCACAAACTAGCCCCACCACACATAATCGAGACTCTTCCAGATTGCACACTTACACCGTTGGGCAGAGAACCAGCTACAACCCATCTAACCGCAACCCCAGCGGATAGTAACCCACTTCTAGTTGACAAAGCACCATGTCCACCACAGAGTACCCCCACACGAGCAGTTTGTAAAGCTACTGCAGTGCCCAAAGCACGAAGACCACCACAGCTAACCCAAACTCCACGTTTAAAGCAGAAGAGCAACTGTTCTCAGGTCAGATTCCGTAGCTATGGTCCATACTCCTTTGCTGTTGCATCACTGTATTTACTCATACCAACTACTTTCGAATTTGAAGGATCCAATTGAAACTCCAATGGCGCAACAGGTATGTTTTAAACCTATTTCTTTAACTGGATTGTTGTTCTAACTTCTTGCTCTATGTTGATTTCAGTTTAAGTTGTATAAACAGTTATGTTCTCATGTGATGCACATTACAAGTGCTGCCAATGCTGTGTAGTTTCTCACACTTATATTCTGTCTATGCTGCTGTGTCTTAAAAATATATGAGTTGAACTGTGTCTCTATCTTGATTAGGCAACATAAACTAGAATGATATGGACAATACAGTGACCATAGTACATAGATATATGTTTGTTTCATGTTGTTATCCTGTCCACCTTACTACTGAACCGGTTTACCAAAATGAGTTTCGTATACTACAAGCTAAACCTGTGATGTGTCTGCTTGTTTCTCTTGTAGTATGCAAACAGAATATTGGAGAAGAGCACCCCACTATGCAATGGTAGAGAAAGTAATGCAGATAAGGTTCAAGATAGTGAGACAACCCTGTTGGTCTCCAAGAAAGGTGATAAAAACGATCTTGTAGACAGTGAGAAAACCCCACAGTCCTGCGTTGATGTAGTGTTCGAGTTACTGGCCAGTACCGCTGGCACAAGCTCTTCGAACTCGCTGCCTGAATCACTTCGGCTTCTTCAGTCTCAGCTACAAGCTGAAAGGCATCAGTCAGCTGTGCTGCGGCAAGAAGCCGAAGGACTGAGGAAGTCCCTGCAGAATTCAGATGCGTACTTTCTTGTGCAACAGCAAGCGCTGGAGGATTTAAGCGCCAAACAAGAGAAAGTTAATAAGCTTGCTAAGCATCTTGCCAGCATTATGGGTACCCAGGATATTGTTTCTTGAGCTCTTCTGAAGTGGTTTCAGTTCTGGACTTGTTTTGCTGCGGCGTTTATATGCTGCTTTGTTCCCTATATTTGCACTGGTGGCGAACTTTGATGCCCAGTGGATGTAATATGTGTAATAGCCGTGATAGCCTAGCATAAGTTGCTTGCTTATTTATTTCCTTGTTGTCTTGTTTATTTGTTTGCTTGTAGTCAGTGCAGTTCTTTTTCCGCGGTTTGCTAGTGGCCACAATAACCTATTTTTAAAACTAGGCCACAATAACCATGGGCTACATATTTACTGTAGTGACACTGGGCCTCCTACCGGCCGTAGAAACAATGGGCCTTCTACGGGCCATAGAAACAATGGGCCTTCTACGGGCCGTAGACACAATGGGCCTTCTACGGGCCGTATCATCAATGGGCCTTATATGGGCCGGACGATCGATCGGCCAAACATGGGCCAATAACAGACCGCATTATGGCCGTAAACGGGCTAGAGTTGGAATCGTCCGTTCATGGGCCGACCATAACGGGCCATCGTTAATAGGCCGTATTTGATGACGCTATGAAAACGGCCCAACGTATTAACGGCCACAAACGGGCCGACTGTAAAAACGGGCTGAATTTGGCCCACAAGCAGAAAATGACAGTAACATTGCCGTAAGTAACCGAATGCTGGAAATGAGCCCAAGAATAAATGGGCCCTGAGAAGGCCGAAAGATAACATGGGCTGGAAACGGCCCAATGGAATAATGGGCCGTTAATGGGTATAAAGTGATACACTGTTCATTACGGGCCAGTTTCAGCATGGGCCATTAATGGGCCAAGAGTTACAAACGGCCTCATATGGGCCGAAAGACGTCATGGGCCATACATAGGCCGGAAGTTAAAACGGGCTGGAATCATATTGGACGGCCCAGATGACGCTACTGGGCCTAATTCGGATAGGCCATAACGGGCCTTGTGTTTGCGGGCTGTAAATGGGCTATATGCGAACAGGCCATTAACAGGCTTTCCGTGGGCCGGCCCGCCACCTTTTGACCAAGTCAAACAGGCCGGCCTTTTCACAACAATGGGCCTCTGTTGGGCCGTGCCACGTGTCGATGTATTATAGGTGCCTTCGGTCCAATGAGTGGATGACATCTGTCCCAACGATGAGATGACACGTGTTTACTCCAGCCAATGATGATTTTACATGTGGAAAATCCCCATTGGTCGGGGCTGTTCACGGGTTATCGGATCCAAAACCGGACCCGATAGCTTAACGGCGTTCCGTTACGGTGGATGACACGTGTCGGTCACCCTTGATGAAAGCACTTCTATGACGCGGGAATTATCATCATGGAAGTGGCCACTTCCGTGATGATAATTTTGGTAATGTCATGGAACACTTCTACGATAGCACATGTATGACTATCATGATTCTGTCATAAAATCTTCATGGATGTACATGCATGACAGAAAACGTGACCTACTGTGACAAACACGTATCATCACGGAAGTGCATTTTTTTGTAGTGCTGGCGGAGAACTTCCCCAATCCCAATAAAGGGGAGCGGGTGTGCTTTGTTTCCTTCATGCTGAGGGGCGTGGGATTTCCAATCCACCCCTTCCTCAGAGGTCTTCTGGAGTATTACAGTCTCCAACTGCACAACCTCACGCCAGGCTGCATCCTGCACATCGCGGGCTTTGTTGCTCTTTGCGAGCTATTCCTAGGCTGCGAGGCCCATTTCGAGTTATGAAGGAAATATTTCCGCCTCGTCCCCCGCTCCCAAAAGGGATCCATATTCGAGGTGGGCGGTGCCGAAGTATGGCGTATAGTGTTGGAAATATGCCCTAGAGGCAATAATAAATTGGTTATTATTATATTTCCTTGTTCACGATAATCGTTTATTATCCATGCTAGAATTGTATTGATAGGAAACTCAGATACATGTGTGGATACATAGACAACACCATGTCCCTAGTAAGCCTCTAGTTGACTAGCTCGTTGATCAATGGATGGTTACGGTTTCCTGACCATGGACATTGGATGTCGTTGATAACGGGATCACATCATTAGGAGAATGATGTGATGGACGAGACCCAATCCTAAGCCTAGCACAAGATCGTGTAGTTCGTTTGCTCAGAGCTTTTCTAATGTCAAGTATCAGTTCCTTAGACCATGAGATTGTGCAACTCCCGGATACCGTAGGAATGCTTTGGGTCTACCAAACGTCACAACGTAACTAGGTGGCTATAAAGGTGCACTACAGGTATCTCCGAAAGTGTCTGTTGGGTTGGCATGAATCGAGACTGGGATTTGTCACTCCGAGTAAACGGAGAGGTATCTCTGGGCCCACTCGGTAGGACATCATCATAATGTGCACAATGTGACCAAGGAGTTGATCACGGGATGATGTGAGTTACGGAACGAGTAAAGAGACTTGCCGGTAACGAGATTGAACAAGGTATAGGGATACCGACGATCGAATCTCGGGCAAGTAACATACCGATAGACAAAGGGAATTGCATATGGGATTGATCGAATCCCCGACATCGTGGTTCATCCGATGAGATCATCGTGGAACATGTGGGAGCCAACATGGGTATCCAGATCCCGCTGTTGGTTATTGGCCGGAGAACGTCTCGGTCATGTCTACATGGTTCCCGAACCCGTAAGGTCTACACACTTAAGGTTCGATGACGCTAGGGTTATAGGGAAGGTATGTACGTGGTTACTGAATGTTGTTCGGAGTCCCGGATGAGATCCCGGATGTCACGAGGAGTTCCGGAATGGTCCGGAGGTAAAGATTTATATATGGGAAGTCCTGTTTTGGTCACCCGAAAAGTTTCGGGTGATATCGGTAATGTACCGGGACCACCGGGAGGGTCCCGGGGGTCCACCAAGTGGGGCCACCAGCCCCAGAAGGCTGCGTGGGCCAAGTGTGGGAGGGGACCAGCCCCAGGTGGCTGGTGCGCCCCCCACCAAGGCCCAAGGCGCATGGGAGAGTGGGAGGGGGCAAACCCTAGGTCCAGATGGGCCTTAAGGCCCACCCTAGTGGCGCCCCCTCTCCTCCCTTTGGCCGCACCCTAGATGGGTTTGGGGGCTGCCGCCACCCCTGGGGAGGGAACCCTAGGTGGGGGCGCAGCCCTCCCTCTCCCCCTATATATAGTGGAGGCAAAGGGGCAGCCCAACGCACGAGAACGTCTCTCTTTCGGCGCAGCCCTACCCCTCTCCCTCCTCCTCCTCTCCCGCGGTGCTTGGCGAAGCCCTGCGGGATTGCCACGCTCCTCCACCACCACCACGCCGTCGTGCTGCTGCTGGATGGAGTTTTCCCCAACCTCTCCGTCTCTCCTTGCTGGATCAAGGCGTGGGAGACGTCACCGGGCTGCACGTGTGTTGAACGCGGAGGCACCGTTCTTCGGTGCTTAGATCGGAATCAACCGCGATCTGAATCGCTACGAGTACGACTCCTTCATCCGCGTTCTTGCAACACTTCCGCATCGCGATCTACAAGGGTATGTAGATGCACTCCCCTTCCCCTCGTTGCTAGATTACTCCATAGATTGATCTTGGTGATGCGTAGAAATTTTTTGAATTTCTGCTACGTTCCCCAACAGTGGTATCAGAGCCAGGTTTATGCGTAGTTTCTATGCACGAGTAGAACACAAAGCAGTTGTGGGCGTAGATCTTGCCAATTCTTCTTGCCGCTACTAGTCTTATCTTGTTTCGGCGGCATTGTGGGATGAAGCGGCCCGGACCGACCTTACACGTACGCTTACGTGAGACAGGTTCCACCGACTGACATGCACTAGTTGCATAAGGTGGCTAGCGGGTGTCTGTCTCTCCCACTTTAGTCGGAACGGATTCGATGAAAAGGTTCCTTATGAAGGGTAAATAGAAATTGGCATATCACGTTGTGGTTTTACGTAGGTAAGAAACGTTCTTGCTAGAAACCTATACAAGCCACGTAAAAACTTGCAACAACAATTAGAGGACGTCTAACTTGTTTTTGCAGCATGTGCTATGTGATGTGATACGGCCAGAAAATGTGATGAATGATATATGTGATGTATGAGATTGATCATATTCTTGTAATAGGAATCACGACTTGCATGTCGATGAGTATGACAACCGGCAGGAGCCATAGGAGTTGTCTTTATTTTTTGTATGACCTGCGTGTCATTGAATAACACCATGTAAATTACTTTACTTTATTGCTAAGCGCGTTAGCCATATAAGTAGAAGTAATCGTTGGCGTGACAACTTCATGAAGACACAATGATGGAGATCATGATGATGGAGATCATGGTGTCATGCCAGTGACAAAGATGATCATGGTGCCCCGAAGATGGAGATCAAAGGAGCAAAATGATATTGGCCATATCATGTCACTATTTGATTGCATGTGATGTTTATCATGTTATGCATCTTATTTGCTTAGAACGACGGTAGTAAGTAAGATGATCCCTATAATAATTTCAAGAAAGTGTTCCCCCTAACTGTGCACCGTTGCGAAGTTTCGTTGTTTCGAAGCACCACGTGATGATCGGGTGTGATAGATTCTAACGTTCGAATACAATGGGTGTTGACGAGCCTAGCATGTACAGACATGGCCTCGGAACACATGCAAAACACTTAGGTTGACTTGACGAGCCTAGCATGTACAGACATGGCCTCGGAACACAAGAGACCGAAAGGTCGAGCATGAGTCGTATAGAAGATACGATCAACATGGAGATGTTCACCGATGATGACTAGTCCGTCTCACGTGATGATCGGACACGGCCTAGTTTGACTCGGATCATGTATCACTTAGATGACTAGAGGGATGTCTATCTGAGTGGGAGTTCATAATCAGATGAACTTCATTATCATGAACATAGTCAAAAAGGTCTTTGCAAATTATGTCATAGCTTGCGCTTTAGTTCTACTTTTAAGATATGTTCCTAGAGAAAATTGGGTTGAAAGTTGATAGTAGCAATTATGCGGACTGGGTCCGTGAACTGAGGATTGTCCTCATTGCTGCACAGAAGGCTTATGTCCTTAATGCACCGCTCGGTGTGCTGAACCTCAGCGTCATCTGTAGATGTTGCGAAACATCTGACACACACGTTTTGATGACTACGTGATAGTTCAGTGCGTATTGCTAACGGTTTAGAATCGTGGCACCAAAGACGGTTTTGAAACGTCGCAGAACATATGAGATGTTCCGAAGACTGAAATTGGGATTTCAGACTAGTGCCCACGTCAAGAGGTATGAGACCTCTGACAAGTTTCTTAAGCCTGCAAACTAAGGGAGAAAAGCTCAATCGTTGAGCATGTGCTCAGATTGTCTGAGTACCACAATCGCTTGAATCGAGTGGGAGTTAATCTCCCAGATGAGATAGCGATGGTTCTCCATAGTCACTGCCACCAAGCTAGTAGAGCTTCGTGATGAACTATAACATATCAGGGATAGTTATGATGATCCTTGAGCTATTCGCGATGTTTGACACCGCGAAAGTAGAAATCAAGAAGGAGCATCAATTGTTGATGGTTAGTAAAACCACTAGTTTAAGAAGGGCAAGGGCAAAAGGGATACTTCATGAAACAGCAAGTCGTTTTCCCAAGGTTGAACCCAAACCCGAGACTAAGTGCTTCTGTAATGAGGGGAACGGTCACTGAAGCAGTACTACCCTAGATACTTGGTAGATGAGAAGGCGGGCAAGGTCGACAGAAGTATATTGGATATACGTTATATGAATGTGTACTTTACTAGTACTCCTAGCAGCACTAGGGTATTAGATACCGGTTCAGTTGCTAAGTGTTAGTAACTCGAAATAAAAGCTGCGGAATAAACGGAGACTAGCTAAAGGTGAGATGACGATATGTGTTGGAAGTGTTTCCAAGGTTGATGTGATCAAGCATCGCATGCTCCCTCTACCATCGAGATTTGGTGTTTGCGTTGAGCATGATTGGATTATGTTTATCGCAATACGGTTATTCATTTAAGGAGAATAATGGTTACTCTGTTTATTTGAATAATACCTTCAATGGTCTTGCACCTAAAATGAATCTCGATCGCAGTGATACAAATGTTCGTGCCAAAAGATATAAAATAGTACCACATACTTGTGACACCACCACTTGAGTCATATTGGTATAGAACGCATGAAGAAGCTCCATGTAGATGGATCTTTGGACTCAGTCGTTTTTGAAAAGATTGAGACATGCGAACTATGTCTATTGGTATATATGCATGAAGAAACTCCATGCAGATGGATCGTTTGGACTCACTTGATTTTGAATCACTTGAGACATGCAAATCATACCACATGGGCAAGATGACTGAAAGGCCTCGTTTTCAGTAAGATGGAACAAGAGAGCAACTTACTGGAAGTAATACATTTTGATGTATGCAGTCCAATGAGTACTGAGGCATGCAGTGGATATCGTTATGTTCTTACTTCACAGATGATTTGAGTAGATGCTGAGTGTATTTACTTGATGACACACAAGTCTGAATTATTGAAAGGTTCAAGTAATTTCAGAGTGAAGTTGAAGATCGTCGTGACAAGAGGATAAAATGTCTGTGATATGATCTGATCATAGAGATGAGTATCTGAGTTACGAGTTTGGCACACAATTAAGACATTGTGGAAAGTGTTTCACAATTAACACCGCCTGGAACACCATAGTGTGATGGTGTGTCCGAACATCATAACTGCACCCTATTGGATATAGTGCATACCATGATGTTTCTTATCGAATTACCACTATCGTTTATGGGTTAGGCATTAGAGACAACCGCATTCACTTTAAAAGGGGCATCACGCAATTCCGTTGAGACGACACCGTTTAGAGAAACCTAAGTTGTCGTTTCTTAAAAGTTTGGGGCTGCGATGCTTATGTGAAAAAGTTTCAGGCTGATAAGCTCGAACCCAAAGCGGATAAATGCATCTTCATAGAATACCCAAAACAGTTGGGTATACCTCCTATTTCAGATCTGGAAGCAAAAGTAATTGCTTCTAGAAACGGGTCCTTTCTCGAGGAAAAGTTTCTCTCGAAAGAATTGAGTGGGAGGATGGTGGAGACTTGATAAGGTTATTGAACCGTCACTTCAACTAGTGTGTAGCAGGGCACGGGAAGTTGTTCCTGTGGCACCTACACCAATTGAAGTGGAAGCTTATGATAGTGATCATGAAACTTCGGATCAAGTCACTACCAAACCTCGTAGGACGACGAGGATGCGTAATACTTCAGAGTAGTACGTGATCCTGTCTTGGAAGTCATGTTGTTGGACAACGATGAACCTATGAGCTATAGAGAAGCGATGGTGGGCCCATATTCCGACAAATGGTTAGAAGCCATGAAATCCGAGATAAATGGAACTTTAAGAAGAAGACGGTCGTGGACGGTAATGTTACCGTCTATGAAGCTCGACTTGTGGCAAAGAGTATTTCCACAAGTTCAAGGAGTTGACTACGGTGAGATTTTCCCATCCGTAGCGATGCTTAAAGTCCGTCGGAATCATGTTAGCATTAGCTGCATTTATGAAATCTGGCAGATGGATGTCAAAAACAAGTTTCCGTAAGGAAAGGTTGTATGTGATACAATCAGAAAGGTTTTGTCGATCCTAAGGATGCTAAAAGGTATGCTAGCTCCAACGATCCTTCCATGGACTAGAGCAAGCATCTCGGAGTCAGAATATACGCTTTGATGGTGTGATCAAAGTTTTTGGGTTTATACAAAGTTTGTTAGAAACTTGTATTTACAATAAAGTGAGTGGGAGCGCTACAACATTTCTGATAAGTATATGTGAATGACATATTGTTGATCCGAAATGATGTAGAAATTTCTGGAAAGCATAAAGGGTTGTTTGGAAGGAGTTTTTCAAAGGAAGACCTGGATAAAAGCTGCTTACATATTGGGCACCAAGATCTATAGAGATAGATCAAGACGCCCGATGATACTTTCAAAGAACGCACACCTTGACATGATTTTGAAAGAGTTAAAAATAGATCAGCAAAGAAGGAGTTCTTGGCTGTGTTACAAGGTGTGAGTATTGAGTAAGACTCAAGACCTGACCACAGCAGAAGAGAGAGACAGGACGAAGGTCGTCCCCTATGCTTTAGACGTAGGCTCTACAGTATGCTATGCTGTGTACCGCACATGAAGTGTGCCTTGCCATGAGTTGGTCAAGGGGTACAATAGTGATCCGGGAAAGGATCACATGACAGCGGTCGGACTTGTCCTTAGTATCTAGTGGACTAAGGAATTTTCTCGATTATGGAGGTGAAAAGGAGTTCGTCGTAAAGGGTTACGTCGATGCGAACTTTGACATTGATCCGGATGACTCTGAGTAGTAAACCGGGTTCGTATAGTAGAGCAATTATTTGAAATGGCTCCAAATAGCGCGTGGTAGCATCCACAAGATGACATAAATATTCGTAAAGCACGCACGGATCTGAAAGGTTCAGAACCGTTGACTAATAACCTCTCTCACTAGCATAACATGATCAAACCAGAACTCATTGAGTGTTAATCACATAGAGATGTGAACTAGATTGTTGACTCTAGTAAACTCTTTGGATGTTGGTCACATGGTGATGTGACTTGTGAGTGTTAATCACATGGTGATGTGGACTAGATTATTGACTCTAGTGCAAGTGGGAGACTGTTGGAAATATGCCCTAGAGGCAATAATAAATTGGTTATTATTATATTTTCTTGTTCACGATAATCGTTTATTATCCATGCTAGAATTGTATTGATAGGAAACTCAGATACATGTGTGGATACATAGACAACACCATGTCCCTAGTAAGCCTCTAGTTGACTAGCTCGTTGATCAATGGATGGTTATGGTTTCCTGACCATGGACATTGGATGTCGTTGATAACGGGATCACATCATTAGGAGAATGATGTGATGGACGAGACCCAATCCTAAGCCTAGCACAAGATCGTGTAGTTCGTTTGCTCAGAGATTTTCTAATGTCAAGTATCAGTTCATTAGACCATGAGATTGTGCAACTCCCGGATACCGTAGGAATGCTTTGGGTGTACCAAACATCACAATGTAACTGGGTGGCTATAAAGGTGCACTACACGTATCTCCGAAAGTGTCTGTTGGGTTGGCATGAATCGAGACTGGGATTTGTCACTCCGTGTAAACGGAGAGGTATCTCTGGGCCCACTCGGTAGGACATCATCATAATGTGCACAATGTGACCAAGGAGTTGATCACGGGATGATGTGAGTTACAGAACGAGTACAGAGACTTGCCGGTAACGAGATTGAACAAGGTATAGGGATACCGACGATCGAATCTCGGGCAAGTAACATACCGATAGACAAAGGGAATTGCATATGGGATTGATCGAATCCCCGACATCATGGTTCATCCGATGAGATCATCATGGAACATGTGGGGGCCAACATGGGTATCCAGATCCCGCTGTTGGTTATTGGCCGGAGAACGTCTCGGTCATGTCTACATGGTTCCCGAACCCGTAAGGTCTACACACTTAAGGTTCGATGACGCTAGGGTTATAGGGAAAGTATGTACGTGGTTACCGAATGTTGTTCGGAGTCCCGGATGAGATCCTGGACGTCACGGGGAGTTCCGGAATGGTCCGGAGGTAAAGATTTATATATGGGAAGTCCTGTTTTGGTCACCCGAAAAGTTTCGGGTGATATCGGTAATGTACCGGGACCACCGGGAGGGTCCCGGGGGTCCACCAAGTGGGGCCACCAGCCCCAGAAGGCTGCGTGGGCCAAGTGTGGGAGGGGACCAGCCCCAGGTGGGCTGGTGCGCCCCCCCACCAAGGCCCAAGGCGCATGGGAGAGTGGGAGGGGGCAAACCCTAGGTCCAGATGGGCCTTAAGGCCCACCCTAGTGGCGCCCCCCCTCTCCTCCCCTTGGCCGCACCCTAGATGGGTTTGGGGGCTGCCGCCACCCCTGGGGAGGGAACCCTAGGTGGGGGCGCAGCCCTCCCTCCCCCCCTATATATAGTGGAGGCAAAGGGGCAGCCCAACGCACGAGAACGTCTCTCTTTCGGCGCAGCCCTACCCCTCTCCCTCCTCCTCCTCTCCCGCGGTGCTTGGCGAAGCCCTGCGGGATTGCCACGCTCCTCCACAACCACCACGCCATCGTGCTGCTGCTGGATGGAGTCTTCCCCAACCTCTCCCTCTCTCCTTGCTGGATCAAGGCGTGGGAGACGTCACCGGGCCGCACGTGTGTTGAACGCGGAGGCACCTTTCTTCGGTGCTTAGATCGGAATCAACCGCGATCTGAATCGCTACGAGTACGACTCCTTCATACGCGTTCTTGCAACGCTTCCGCATCGCGATCTACAAGGGTATGTTCCCCAACATAGAGGCGGAACAGGATGCCTGTCCAGCGCTCAGAAGAAGGCATCCGAAGAGTGGCCCTCGGAGTGGTTCTACATCGAAGACGTTGTCTTCCCGGACCCAATCCGGCAAGGTCTTCCTGAATTTTCCACCACTCCTTTAAAGAAGCGCGCCAGTTGGCATCCGCGAAGCTATGAAGAAGAACACAGTGCGGAGATTAAGAGGCTAGCAAGCAAGATCAGAATACTCGCCCACTCCGGACTATCTGTAGTCGAGGTAATGACGATTTCAATAATGCGATGCGTTCAGCTGCTCCAATCCAGAGGGCTTCCCATGTGGCATTACAACGGGGAGGACGACGCATCACGCTGTGGGTGCAAGGGTCCGGCCAATTTTGCCGCTTTGGCTGCCATGTTGGCTGACCTTTTCAAAGGGGAAAAGGAAGACTTCGCTCGCCTGAAGTGCCAAGAAGGCTTCTCCATGTATAACCCCATTGACTGGGTGAGTCTTTGATCATAGGCCTTACTTGATCTGTGTCCTTAACTATGCTTTTAGTCAAACTTAATCCGGCTACCTTTAACAGGAATGGAGAAAGGTCATCGCGGGGATCTACAGCCCCGCTCCACAGCCGAAGGACCATAATCGAGACCTTGATCCTGGATTTGAAGAGGACCCGAATATATTTGTAGATTTTAAGGATGGAGTCTTTTATCAGACGAGCTCCGTCACGGAAGTCGCCATTATAGCCGATTACCCCGGCCTTCTCCCCTCCTCCCATGTAAGTACCCAGGAGACATGTCCTCAAAAAGAGTTCTCTCATTGCGACTCACCCACCGCACTACATCGTGCTCCCAAGGGGCGACGCTCGCACCATCGTACTGCAGCAAAGGCGTCCTCTAAGAAGACGACGCTTGCACAGGGCGCGTCTCTGAAAAGAAAGGCAAACGACGATACAGTCGGGCCCTCTCCTTCGTCGAAGAGGTATAATGCTTTAACACGCACTCAGTGGATAGATCAGACGGTGACGTTTCCTGCTGTGCCATAATGCAGGAGGAGTGTACGCCGGACTGTATCCGGAGACCTTGCTGGCCATGCGCAGACTAATTCGGCCCCGGACCCTGCCACAAGGACTGGAGGGGATGTGGGAGCAATGCCGAATTTTCATCTCCCAGAGGATTCGGATAATGTATCCGTCACGAACTCCGAAGTGGAGAGTGCGATGAATCATCGGCGGCGGATAGCGGCTATGCGTGACCCAAATTTCACCGAAGAGGCATTCAATGCCTTCAGCTCCTCTTCGAAGCCGTCCAAATCGTCCTGCTAATCGAGCTCGGCCTCTCTCTCTTCATACATGTGCACTCGAGGTGAGTCATGAATAATGTCGCAAAGCAAAACTGCCTCTGTGCCGTACACCATGAAAAAAGGTGTATATCCGGTCGTGCGATTGGGGTTGGTACGCAGCCCCCAGAGTACAGATTCAAGTTCTTAAACCCAGTGCTTGTGTGATTCTCGCAGAGATCGCGCTAGTCTGGGTTTGATGCCGCTCATTATCAAGTCGTTAGCCTGTTCTACCTGACCGTTTGTCTGGGGTGATATATGGAGGCGTAATCGAGCTTGATGCCCAAATTAGCGCACCAGGTTTTCACCTCATCGGCCGTAAAGTTAGAACCGTTGTCAGTAATGATGCTATGCGGGACACCATAACGGTGTACAACACCGGATATGAAGTCTATAACCGGTCCGGCTTTGGCCGTTTTGACTGGTTTGGCTTCTATCTACTTAGTGAACTTGTCGAGCATAACCAGTAGATATTTCTTCTTATGGCTTCCCCCTTTAAGGGGTCCGACCATGTCTAGCCCCCAGACCGCAAAAGGCCAAGTAATGGGGATTGTTCGTAAGGCAGTGGGCGGCATATGTCTTTGATTGGCGAAAAGCTGGCAGCCAACACAACGCTGTACGAGGTCCTGTGCGTCTGCTCAAGCCGTGGGCCAAAAGAAACCCGTATGGAAGGCCTTACTTACCAGGGCCCGAGCTGCGGCATGATGGCCATCAAGACCGGCGTGTATTTCAGCCAAGAGTTGTCGTCCTTCTTCTTCGGAGATACATCTTTGAATTACTCCGGTGGTACTTTTCTTGTACAGTTCCCACTCATGGACTTTGTAGGCCTTCGAGCGTCGGACAATACGATGGCCCTCCATCTGATCATCAGGGAGCTCCTTCCCAGTAAGGTAGGCGAGGAAAGGTTCAGTCCATAGGGAAATTACAACCATAATTTCATGGGCCGATAGTGTTATTTCGGTGCCCGAACCCCCGACGATATCGGAAGTGTGTTCGGAATCTGGGGGTATGATCGGCTCCGAAACGGTGTTGCCGCTATCATCCTGCCACACTACGGATGGCTTGAAGAGTCTCTCCACGAAGGTGTTAGGTGGGACGGGGTTGCGTTTGGCGCCCATGCGGGCAAGAATGTCCGTAGCTTGATTACTCTCTCGAGCCACATGATGAAACTCGAGCCCCTCAAACCGAGCTGATATTTTGAGCACGGCGTTACGGTAAGCTGCCATCTTCGAATCCTTTGCGTTGAAGTATCCGTTTATCTAAGATATTGCGTGGTTTGAATCCCCTCGCACTTCGAGGCGTTGTATGCCCATGGAGACAGCCATCCGAAGACCGTGCAATAGGGCCTCGTATTCGGCTGCATTGTTAGAGTCTGTATACAGTATTTGCAGCACATAACAGACTGTGTCTCCTGTGGGGGATGTCAAGACGACACCAGCCCCCAATCCGGCTAGTATGTTAGAGCCGTCGAAGTGCATCACCCAATTGGAATAGTGCATCACCCAGTTGGAATATGTGCCGTACTCTTTAGGGAGTTCGGCCTCTGTCCATTCGGTGACGAAGTCGGCCAACACCTGAGATTTAATAGCTCGGCGTGGCTTGTAAATTATTTCAAATGGTAAGAGCTCAATGGCCCATTTGGCAATCCGGCCAGTGGCGTCCCGGTTGTTTATAATATCATTAAGTGGTACTTCGGAAGCCACCGTGATCGAGCACTCTTGAAAGTAGTGCCACAGCTTGCGGGATGCCATAAAGACCACATATGCTATCTTTTGATAATGCGGGTATCGGTATTTGCATGGTGTAAGGACCGTCGATATGTAATATACTGGTTTTTGAAGTCGGAATTTATGTCCCTCTTCATCTCGTTCTACGACGAGCACCGCACTCACCACCTGGTGAGTCGCCGATATGTAGAGCAACATCGGTTCTCCGACGTTTGGTGCGGCCAGGATTGGGTTGCTTGCAAGCAAAGTTTTTATTTCTTCCAGTCCGGCTGTGGCGGCGTCCGTCCACACAAAGTGGTTGGTGCGGCGAAGCAGGTGACAATGGCAATGCCTTTTCCCCTAGTCTGGTATAAAATAGCTCAAGGCTGCCACACATCCAACTAGTTTTTGGACCTGCTTGAGGTCTGTTGGTGTTGCCAACTGTGACAGGGCTCGGATTTTGGCTGGGTTTGCTTCGATTCCTCTATTGCAGACAATGAACCCAAGCAGCTTTCCGGCTGGAATGCCGAAAACGCATTTTTCTAGATTGAGACGTATGTCATATGCTCGAAGGTTGTCGAATGTAAGGCGTAAGTCATCCACCAATGATTCGACATGCTTGGTTTTGATGACTACGCCATCCACATATGCCTCCATAGTTTTGCCGATTTGCTTTTCCAGGCATGTTTGAATCATGCGTTGGTAGGTAGCGCCGGCGTTCTTGAGCCCGAAAGGCATAGTGTTGAAGCAGAAGGGCCCATATGGCGTGATGAATGCCGTTGTGGCTTGGTCGGATTCTTTCATCTTAATTTGATGGTATCCAGAGTATGCATCGAGGAAGCACAGGGAATCATGTCCTGCGGTCGCGTCAATAATTTGGTCAATGCGAGGTAGTGGGAAGGGGTTCTTAGGGCAAGCCTTATTGAGGTCTTTGAAGTTGACACACAGGCGCCAAGATTTATCCTTCTTAGGTACCATGACCAGGTTTGCTAGCCAGTTTGGATGTTTGATCTCTCTGATAAACCCGGCTTCGAGTAGCTTGGCTAGCTCCTCCCCCATAGCCTATCGTTTGGGTTCAGAAAATTGGCGCAAAGTTCGTTTGACTGGTTTATATCCCTTCAGTATGTTGAGACTATGCTCGGCCAGTCTTCGTGGGATACCTGGCATATCCGAAGGGTGCCAGGCAAAAATGTCCCAGTTCTCATGCAGGAATGCACGTAATGCGGCGTCGACCGTCGGATCCAGCTGTGCCCCAATGAAAGCTGTCTTCTTGGGGTCCATCGGGTGGACTTGGAATTTGACTATTTCGTCTGCTGGCTTGAAGGAAGTGGACTTGGGTCTCTTATCGAGGATTATGTCGTCCCTATCCACTGTGGAACGTAGGGTGGTTAGTTCTTTGGCCACGAGGGCTTCGGATAAAGCCTCGAGGGCCAGAGAGGCGGTTTTGTTTTCAGCACGGAGTGCTATGTCCGGATCACTGGTGATAGTGATAAATCCATTGGGCCCGGGCATTTTGAGCTTCATATCTATCTATCTATCTATCTATCTATCTATATCTATCTATACCTATACCTACCTATACTAATTCGTCACTTCCTAAAAATTCCCATGTTAATTAGTAATTACCGGCCGTCCATCTTATGGGGCCGAGTTATAACGGTGCAGATCGATCAATATAATCCATCTAAGAAAAAAAAGCAACATAGCAATCTAAACAACCTCTCAAAAAGAAAAATCTACCGTGCTGCTATAGAACATCAGATCCATCTAAAAAACAACATATCTCTGTTGTAGAAAACCAATCTAGGCAACCTCTCAAATAAATAAAAAACAATCTACCGTGCTCATATAGAAAATCAGGATCGATCTTTCCCTAAAGAAGCCTCGCACAATATTTTTCTCCGTCTTCGAATCCCCTCCTTCTCTTCCACGACGTCCACCTCCGCTCGATCTTTTGCTATATATTCTAGGTAGAAGCCAGCGCAAAAGTGCCCTCCCTCACCCCGCTCGATGACTTGCTCCCTCCAGACTTGATGCGCTGGTACAATCTCGGCTGCAGACCCTGGCAGGAGATTGTCCTCCTGATATACTACGTAGTCTCCATCCGCATGGGAACGGCTCTGCCACATCGCAGGTAGATCAAAGGCACATCTCCCGTTTGGATGGCAAGCCCAAGCCAGCAGCTGCCACCTCTAGCGGATCATGTCACCGGCCTATGGGATAGACTCCCTGCATGCAAATTGGTGGTTCATGGACGTATATATCCAAGAGGCGCTACAGAATCTCTTATGTATGTAACTTTTTCTGATTGGTTTGTTATTCTTCTGATAGGTCTAGAGAGCACGTTAATGTCTCTCCTCATCTTTTGCCTTCTAATTCGGATCTTGATATGTGTCCTCTTGGTTTCTTTACCCGTTCTCACTTGGGTGAGATACATCTGCAGAAGACGGATTGATATGCATGGAGGAACTACAAGTAGGTCGAACCAGTTTGATTAGAAGACCAATTAATTTATATCTGTTTCGGCTACCTGCCAAGGCCACACAAAAAACAAACATTGATTTGATGTGTCCACGTGACCTGCAGGTTTGATCAGCACCGGACCATGTGTCATGCACAACGAGTCGCGGATTCAACATGTGCCCGGGACTGAACAAACAAGTACCAGCAGCAGGTCAGCATTGTGCGCTCGGCCGTACTTACGGGTAGTGTCAGCCATGACTTGAATTGTGATCTTCAGAATTAGCCAATTTAATTTTCGATAAATTCAGACTTAGCCAATAGACGGGCCTTTCAACCCGCCTGAACGTACATGATACAACTGATCTAGGGTGGTGTACACATGAGCGTTCACAGGACGCCCATGTTCTTGATTACGCAGATGTTCATTATCCTAATGGTGGTCTTTATACCCATGGAGACTGGACAAATTTCGAATGACTGCAAGAGTTCAAGATCAACAAGGATGTCAGCCATATAAACCATGCCTAAATCGACCAAACCGGTAGCAGGGGCGGCTGTAATGAAGTCAGACATACCATGTTAGGCAAAAGTTTTCTGAATCCGTTTTAAATTTTCTTAGTGTTAATATTGGTAGAATAATTAAGACTCGGGACAACATAGTAAGATACACTCTCACATCCTTCCAACATGCTGTTTTGATGTCTACCGAGAAAGAGGCAACAAGGACTAGGGATTAAATGATGTCTACCGCCGATTGAAAACATGTGAATGTGACATGGATTGACATGGAAATGAGGTATTAAAAATTCCGTTTTCTCATAATTGCAAACGGATGAGTGGGCTTTTCATTCCTGATTTTTTTTAATGGCTAATGTAGGGTGGAAGAAAAAACGAGAATGAGCATTATAGCCACATGGTTACTTGGTGGAGCATGGTCCTCAGACGAACATGGCTAACTGATGTTCGTGAGTACGCATGGTAAATGCCTTGAAAGTAAACAACATGGCAACAAGGTGATTGGATTTTCCATATCTTATGTCCGTGAGTTACCAACGACATTGAGACCAGATTTATTTCAATCTAAGAGGCAACATGCTCCAGATTATATCATTATTAATTATGTGCTAACACACAAGTTTCCTGTAGGGTATTATCTATTAAAGCTTTTTTTACAAAGTTGTCCAAATTCTCTGTGACCTTAATTTTTATTTTGAAGGGAGATAGAACAAAGATTGATTCAGAATTTGTAACACAATTATAAATATGTTAATGTATACGTAAAATTATTTTTAGTAACATCTTTTAGAGACATAATATTCACACTGTGTATACACATTTACAAAAGTACGACATAAAGCAATTTTCATATTTGCTCTCTATTTTTTAGACATATAATCAAAATAGTTAATAGAAAGATCAAAAACAGATCAAAAACTGCAGATTATAAGTCAAGTGAGAGCTCAGACCAAATTGTTTTATAGTGTACATTGAAATGGAAGACCAATGTGCTACAACATGACATGTATGCATTAAATATACAATTAATTATTATTTTCAATGTTGCAAATTACCAGCCCTAAAAAATTATGCATTCAGTTGTTATATGTATGGATGCCAAAGATAGGGCATGTCTCAAATAACTATGTTCGAAGACATGCATTCCAATGGCACATGTTGGAATAACAAACACATTCTAACAATTCAATTGGCATAGATAAAGCAATAACATACAGTGCGTAATGCATAAAAAATTACAAGACAACAGAGAGATGAGAATTAAAAAACATAGTTACAGTCCACACATATATCATTTAATCAAGGTGACTATTGTTGGAAATATTCTGTACAAAATAAAAGAGTATAACTCCATACCTCAAAGACATATTTATGAAGTTTTTTCTCTATTTCTTACTAGCCCGTGCGTATGCACGGGTAGACGACTAGTACCTGTAATGGGGTACGGCTTGGAAGCGTGTGAATGCATCTCGCCCCAGCAGGGTGTGATACCCGCTGTTGAAAGGCACCACATGGAAGGGTAACTCTTTGGACCTATAGTTTTCCGGCGTGCCGAATACCACGTCGAGTTGGATTTTCCCCGAACATCTTGCTTCCCGACTAGGGATAATACTGCGAAAGGTTGTGTTACTTTGCTTAATGCGACTCCTGTTCGTTTGCATTTTATTGAGCGTGTCCTCGTAGATGAGGTTCAGTCCGCTACCGCCGTCCATTAGCACTTTAGTGAGCCGAAAGCCGTCTACGATTGGGTTTAGGACCAAAGCAGCTGGTGCCCGGACTGAGCGGGATCTTGGTTCGTCATCGGCGTTGAAAGTGATCGCCGTATCATTCCAAGGATTTACTTTGAGATACTTGTCCTCCGAAGAGTAGTTCTCTGGGGTGTCGTTGGTGAGGATACCCTCGCCGCTCTTGGCCACTTGCCGGAGTATCCAACATGCTCGAAGGCTATGCGTTGGTTCGTTGTTCGGCGTCATGTGAATTTGACAGGGCTTGTCGAGCCATTCCTCGAGGACAGTTCTATGCCCCGTAAAGGGCTTGATTTTCTTGTCCACGGGATGATGATTAGGTGCTCCACGAGGGTGCATCCTCTTTGCCCGTCCGGGAGATGGTCTAAAGGCCTGTGGTTCCGAGCGGGTTGTCTGGGTTTTTCAGGCGCTTTCCATTGCGCAGTACTTCTGTACTATGTGTGCCAAATCTGTAAAGTGCAGTACGCGACGGCGGTTGAGGGAATTAAGGATTCCCTCATCCGTGCAATTGTTGCAAAATACCGAGATCGCGTCGTCGTCGCAGCAATCTTTGATCTTGTTTTTAACAAGAAGGAATCTGGCCCAAAAGTGGTGGACTGTTTCCTGAGGCTGCTATCGTACGTACATTAAGTCGCATATATCCGGAGGACCGGAATTTCTTGGGGAATATTGCTTGTGGTGGGTGGGCGGGATTAAATCCAAACCCTGACCCGCTATGAAGTCCGGATTCTGAAGAATTTCCGAAGTTACCAGCCCGGGCTCCATAGCGTCCGGTGAGTTTTTGGGCTCTATGCCTAATTTTATGTTCGGAGGATAGGAAGTGTCCTCCCGAAGATGGGTGTCCGGCTCTTCGAGCTCGGAAATCCGAACATACTTTGTCCTCAACGTAGGAGGAGAGTTATCGTCAGCTTGAGTCCTCGACAACTGCCACCTGATGGGTGATCTGCGGAGATTTGATTTCTCTCTGATCGGGTTTAAGCTCAATCCGATCATAGTCGGTTGCGACCCCCAGGTCGGCGATGCGATCTAGCAGTTCGTTTAGGGCCGATACATCTGCCGGATCCATCTTGTCAGAGTATTCAGGGCCGATGCGGAGATGATTTTTGGTGACAGGCTGGGCTGCCTTTGGCTTAATGGCTGAACAAGCGCCCATGGTGTAGCTGCTGAGCCGGAGGGTTTGCCCCAAAGCTATGGTTTCTCCGGAAGGCTGTCCTTGATGACAAGGCGAGCCATCAACCCTTCTGTCGATGGCACAGAGGAACTCTCAGTGAAAGCACCAATGTTGGTGTCAAAACCGACGGATCTCGGGTAGGGGGTCCGGAACTGTGCGTCTAAGGATCGAAGGTAACAGGAGGCAGGGGACATGATGTTTACCAAGGTTCGGGCCCTCTTAATGGAGGTAATACTCTACTTCCTGCTTGATTGACTTTGATGAGTATAGGGGTTACAAGAGTTGATCTACCTCGAGATCGTAATGGCTAAACCCTAGACGTCTAGCCTGTATGATTATGATTGCCCCTACGGACTAAACCCTCCGGTTTATATAAGACACCGGAGGGGGCTAGGGCTATACAAAGTCGGTTTTACAAAGGAAGGAAACTACACATCCGGATGCCAAGCTAGTTATCCACGCAAAGGAGTGTCCCATCTGGACACGGGAAAAGGCCTTCTGTTTTATATCTTCACGGCCTGTCAGTCCGGCCCATGTCACATAGGCCGGCTCCCCGAGGACCCCATAATCCAGGACTCCCTCAGTTATATTTACAAGGTCCTAGCGCCTCCGATCAGTGGACATCCCAAGAGGCGGGCAGGACTACTCGCAGCCCATGTGCCCCAGCTTGCGCCCAACATTTGGCCTCGTCTTTAATTAATCCTGTCACTATCGCATCTATCGAGGGTCTTGCATTGTCGAAGACGCATTCGTTCCTCTGTTTCCAGATCATCCAGGGGACGAGCAGTGTGATCGATTGCAGAGCTTTGCATAGTGCTGGAGGGGTTTGCGCCTTAGCCCGCAGCCACCAGTCCATCAAGGTGGGTTCATTGGCTGGTGTTTGGGCACGGATGTGCGCCCAGTCCAGGATGATGTGCCAGGTCTGCTTAGCAAATGGGCACGCTAGTAGCAGGTGTTGCATGGTCTCCGGGTCTTGGTCGCAAAGGAGGCACCTAGGGTGCTGCTGCAGGCCGCGGCTGGCCAGTCTCGACGCCGTCCAACAACGGTCCCGGGAGGCAAGCCAGTGGAAGAGTTTGACGCGGGGTGGCGCCCAGCTCTTCCAAGTTAGCTTCCACGAGTAGCAGCGTGTAGATCCCTGGAAGGTGGCCACGTAGCAAGATTGGGCTGAGTATGTGGCGCTTGCTGTCCATCTCCAAAGCAGTCGGTCGGGTTCTTCCGAGAGGGTGAAATGCTGTATCGTTTGCCATAGCATCAGGTACTGGCCAATCTCATGTATCCCGATGGTTCCTTGGATATCACGGGCCCAGTTGTTCCCGTCGTGTCCGTTTGCCACTGTTCTCATCTTGCGTCGCTGCATGGGGATGCATTGGTATAGCATGCGGGCTATCTCGCGGACTGATTGGTACGTAGTGATAGTTAGTTGCTAACTCAATCCTAAAAGTGGGGTGCATTTATCTTTCTACTTTTCTTCCGTAATAAAGCATTAACATGTACCAAATGTTTTCTTCTTTTATAATCACCCTAATGTCCAAATAATATATTTGGTGTGTGAGTTTTAGTCAAGCTTGACAAAATATGTGCTGACAATACAAATTGTGAAGCCGCTTTTAGCATGGTCTTTTGTAAACTTCCCAGAATTGTATAATTTACTTTTCCCCAGCCTCTATGAACAGAACGGGCAAGAGTAATCTTCCTACAGCCAGGTGGGAGTTCCGACTTCAAATTCTTATTAGTGAAGTAACAACAAAGTGAGGATATAAAGCTGAAGGGCCGAAAGGGATAACAACAATTGTAGGCAAGCAAGAAGAATGTGACTTGAATGTAGGCTTCTTTTTTCCTTAAATGAGTTGCAATAAACTTAGTAATGACTGAATTCTTTTATACTGCACAGCAGATTTAGTATTCACAATTATTTTCACGAGCCCAAGAATAGTTCACTTCAGGGTCTTGTACATCTAGGAGAGCTGGTTGTATCTCTTTTTTCTGTTATTGTTGGAGGAGATGAAAGATTCTTTGTCAGATTCCTTTGCTCTCACATTAGCTTGCAAATAGAGATCTTGGCCAGATAATAAATTTTTTTCTCCTATTACAGTGTACAATATATGATTGATTTTTTTTCACTTTGCACTATTTTATAGAAGTGTGTTGTTAATGCCCTTTTTATTCGGTCTTGCAGCTATTTTGTGTTACTGTTTCTATATATATATATATACTGGGGGGATGTTGACAAAGAATGCATCCGTCCCTTCCTTTTATATGGGTGTATGCTCAAGACAAGACAACATAAAAATGCCTTGGTCGAGGTCGGCATCTCCGGCAAGGTCTCCACAGTAGGGAGGGCTCGACAATCGCTCTCCAGTTATTTCCCACGTATCTCCTTCAGATATGATCAATTTGGCATGAGCATGCGTTCAGTCGGAATGAGTAAGGTGGATTTCTGTCTATTGTTGTTCTTGTGTTGCTTTCTCTTATCTCATGGTTGCTTCAGGAAAATGCCTCAATTAATTAGTGACGATGGTGGCAGCCACAAGCACACATATGTCGCTTCAAGGCACTGAATTGTGTGTTCTGAACTTACATTAGATCTTCATAGACTGTATGCTTTTCTTTTGAGACATCTTAATCCTTTCGATTAATCACATTGCTGTACTGACGATACTTGGGTATTCTATAAATGTGCCATTGCAAGCTACTAGAGAAGATTTGTTAAAAACAGTACCCCAACAGAGAGAGCCGTAGGTTTAGGTTTCACTTATGGCAGTTGATGTGCTATGTTTGTTGATGTGCATTCATTTCATGCTATGCATGCTCTCTATTGATATAACATCTCCATTTCTATTATTTACATAATTCTTTGCTAACAATTTGAATATATTTTTTCCATTGATAGAGATTTACTGATGAATGATCAGTTTCTGCATGCTTTTGATCACTCCATCTCCCTTTTTGTATTATTTACATTCTTTGCTAACGGTTCAAATATAGCTTCTCCGGCCAAACTCATATATGATTCGATGTTGTATATTTTTTAACTGATAGGAGTATATGTTAATGCAAGGTTACCATACTCACCTCACTTTTTTGAAGAACTTGCACTAATTATATGGATTGCTAACTTCTTCATGATATCATTGTGCTTTGGATCGTTGTAGCTTCCAAGCAATTATATATTTATATCACCATTTCTATATCATTTGCATGCAGAGTCTAGAGCCTTATAGGATCCCTGCATCATGTAAAGAGGAGCTGATGATTTAGAAGAGGAGTGGCAAAGATCTCCTTCATGCCCCTACCTCATCTGCCCTTCTGCTACTGTAACCCCTCATGTCACGTCTCCTTTTTTATCAACTCCAACATTCATTCTGTGCTCCAGCAGCCACAACCTGCAGGTATCCCCTTTCTTCTATGTTGCTCTGTGCCCGCTTTGCATGAGTGCTTACTATGTGATCTTGGACGACGGATGCCATTGCCAGCATAGTCATTTATTTATTTCATTTCCAGCCTCTGTTGACTACAGTGTAGCCATGCATTAGCTATTAGAAGCTACCTCTTCCAATTGCATGCATCCTTTGGTTTAGCACTGCTAAAGATTCAATACTTATGTTCCTACTCACATCAGTTTAGTGCTGCAAGTGGAAAATTGGGCCTAAATCTCGCTCTTTGGGTAGGGAATGGTTGAACATTTATGCTTTGAACTATAGTGAAACTTGGGGATTTTTTTGTTAAAAAATAACTTGAAACTACCTCCCCACATGTTTCATTATTTTCACCCATTGTGGACTCATCACGTACTAACAAACTTCCTTTTGTGATTATGCAAATCATGATTTAATTACCTTTTTCACTGCATGTTTTGCATCTGCTTTCGTTAAATACCATGTTTTCTCCAATGTTTGCTTCCTGGTCTTCTCAGCATTAGCACAGATTGAATGCTTATGAAGGATTTTTGTGGCGATTGTGGTGAATAACTAAATGCTTAAATGTGTCCTCTTACTCTTTTATATTCTTTTATTTATGTTGAAGAAACTATGTAGTATACAGATTACTATTATCCAAATTGATTATCATTAAGATATGCCAAATTGTTTTCACCTTATCCATGAGACACACTATAAGAATAATTTAGCTAACATGATACGTTCTTCAACAGATTGGTATGTCGCAGCATGCAGTACGAACCGACATGCAAGCAAATCAGATGAAGACGCTCGGAGGAAGCTATACATCTAATAGTCAACCATTTAGTTTACTACTGTATTAATGCAGAATGAAAGGAATGTAAATAAGTTAGCTGGGACAACCACTATGGCCTACTTTTGGTATATGAACCACAATGCTTTAGGCTTTTGATGCTACATTATATGAACCTATAATAGGAATCATCACTGTGAGAAGCTGCAAGGCCAGTGTCTTGCCTCTTCCTGAAGTAGCACATGAATATTTGTGTTTCTTTAGGTATAACATGCTACATTTTCAGTGGCATGCTCAAAAGATGTAGTCAACTAAACCATTACTATTAGTAATTGTTTGCTTCCTCATGTTTCTTTGAGAGATCCCAATGTTGAATCAGTGGTCTCAATAATGCCTTTTATGTGTTTGTTGTTACCTTACCTTTGCTTCATGTGTATACTATCGGGTTGGATAGAACTGGACCGGGTGGGGTGCGGCAAGCCGCACTTCCTATCTAGTTAGCATGCATGGGAGTTGTGCAAGGGAGCCATCATGTGATTACCAGAAGATTTTATTTGGTTGAAATTGCTATTAGTACATATAAGGGTGTACCACGTTAGGTTTTGTTTGTGTATTTGGACATCACGTGAGGAAAGCTCAGATAATTTTTCGCAAGGTCAGCCGTACAAAGAACAATGGTGCCATCGGGTACAAGATTTGAGGTGGAGAAGTTTACGGAACTAAAAACCTTGGGTTATGGCAAACATGGATGAAAGATTTGTTGGCACAACAGAGATGCTTGAAGGCGTTGCGGGAAGCCAAGCCAGCTAAGATGGAAATATTATGTGATGGATGGAAATTTGCGGAAGATGATTTGGGAGCCTGGGTCGGACTAGATAGTCTGATGGATCGACGCAAGTCGGTTGAAACAGAAGACGGTGGTGGGATCGGCGACAGGACATAGGAGCGTGATGCTGATGGTGACCGACTTCTAGGGCGTGGAAACACGTGGCGCATGTCTGAGGGCTTGTACGGCTTCGACAAGACTATGGCGCAGGGTTGATTCAAGGCGGATCACATGTGAGCTTGAATTCGACGGGGCGCGTGGGTGGACTGATCATCTACCATGGAGACATGTTGAAGGTGGAGCTGGAGTCTGGAGGACTTCACTCGGTGCTGATTGAGGGGCTACGGCGTAAGTGCATAGGGAGTCGAAGCCTATTCAGCAGGGGAAAAAGCGAGTGACATGTAATTCAGACTGGAGCCCAGTGGTCTGATGGAAGCGTGAAACTCGTCATCGGTCGGTGATGATCGATGGTACTCTGCAGTGGGGGTTGAGTGGTGTGGGATCGCGACCATTTGAGACTCGACCAGGACAGCGGAGGCTCGATAGTAATAGCGGCAAGGCGTGCGGTACGCACGGGGCATGGAGACGTGCCAGGGCTCTGGTGGTCATACATGTGGTGAGGCAACTGCAAATTTTACTCGGGATGAGTACAAACAATGGTGAAATTCCTTCATGTTTCAGACAGGCGGTCAAGAAAGGAGCGGTGATGTTGAGTTTAGGTAACTCTTATGTGTGACACCCAATATGTGAGTTGTTCACTTTCACGAGTGTGTAATGGTGTTGGACGGATACTCTGGAAGTTGGGAGCACAAACTAGAGTAACAAGGAACTTAATTTTGCTTGAGTGTTGACCGTGGTCAAGAAAAGAAGGGACTACAAGTTGTAGGTGGAGTCATATGGAGTCTTTGGAGTAGCAGCGGTGCTCACAGGATAAGCTCAAGTCCAATGTACATGGAAGTTTGATGCATTGATGAAATCAAGGTGGTGGAGAATATTCGCCAAGGTGGAGTCTGTTAGAGTTATGTCGAATATAGTGTACAAGGTAGGTTACAATTGGACTTGTAGTTGTATTGTGTTTAGATAGGATATCAAGTCGTGTCCAAGTAGGACACTTGTATCCAAGGACTCTCATATATAGCGGGGGTAGACACACGACGTAACCTATGCCAACATAATAGCATAGGAACGCAGGGGAAGCCGGCGGCATGTGCCGGCGTCCAGGGCGACCGGGTGCGGTATTGTGATGGTGTCACTGGGAGGAGCGCCTGCAATCAAGCCCCGAGGATGTAGCCATATCGGTGAACCTCGTTAACAAATCTCGGTGTCGTGTTCGTGTGATTGCTTGGTCCTCGGATGATCGATGGTGACCTCGGATTTATTCTAACATGGTTGACTCCCGGTCTTCGGACGCCGAAGTTGCATTCAGGCTTGAAGCCGGGTCCGAGGTAAGCAAGGTGAGTCCGGCCAAGGTGGACTCCCGGTCTTCGGACGCCGAATTCGAATCCAGGCTTGAAGCCGGACCCAAGGTAAGGGCGACTCAGGGACCGGGTCGGAAAGAGATCCCGAGGTCAAAGCTTCGGGGTTTTCGGGCGCCTCAGGCAAGGCTGAGAACTCGGTGAAGATAAGATCGCCCCAAGCATCAATGACATACTCTAGGTTGCCGAACCCGATCTCGTGCTCAGGGGCGAAATTGGCGACCTGGTCGAGGTGGCCGGCCGAGTTGGCGTGCAAAAAAATGCCGCCGAACGCGAAGAGCTGGCCGGGGACAAAGATGTTACCGATGTTGATGCCCTCTCCGATGATCTGGCGAGCCATCGATCCTTTTGGCGATCTCACAACGGAACTCTCAACGAAAGCACCAGTGTCGGTGTCAAAACCGGCGGATCTTGGGTACGGGGTCCCGAGCTGTGGATCTTGGATCAATGGGTAACAAGGGACGAAGGAGATGATGTTTACCCAGGTTCGGGCCCTCTCGAAGAGGTAAAACCCTACGTCCTGCTTGATTGTATTGAAGTGTATAGGATGGTTACAGAGTCGATCTACCACGAGATCAGATGAACTAAATGAAGGAAATATGTGTTGGAAATATGCCCTAGAGGCAATAATAAAATGGTTATTATTATATTTCCATGTTCATGATAATTGTCTATTGTTCATGCTATAATTGTATTAACCGGAAACTGTAATACATAGACCACAACATGTCCCTAGTGAGCCTCTAGTTGACTAGCTCATTGATCAATAGATGGTTGTGGTTTCCTGACCATGGACATTGTAGGGAGTTATTTCTTTCTTAAAGGAAGGCTCTCTGCTCCACTAGGTGACGATTCAATGGTTCTATTCATCCTATTCCTAGGTCGATCCGTTAACTTGGGTTTTGTTTACCAGTTGGTTAGGTCAACTTGTGGCATAGCTGTATTGGACGCGATACGGTGAACGAGTCCCTTTTTGCTTTCCGATACTTTCTTGAAGGAATAGCATCTGAGTACAATAGTGTAGAGTTCCCCACACTAAACATTGCAAAGAGTCTAAAAGAGGTGAAAGAGCTATAAAGAACTAAGGAAGAAGCCATTTGTAGCACTAAGAGGAAGATGTCTCACCGAAAACTTTGTGAAAATACTTCTACGAGAAGGTTTTATTGAAAATGTTTGAAAACCATAGGGAAAGTAACAAATCTTTCTTGGCACGTGCCCCTGCTCCTGGTCTTCGAACTAGTCATTAATGGTCGGCAACATAGGTACCCTTTCTTGGTATGCGTTGTGAACACTTTCATTTTTAGCGTCTCATCTTCTCTGGAGAAGCTCAAATCGAACGGATAGAGCAGATGGTCCAACTACATAACTTCTTCTTTTTCATTACTTCCATGGTCGTGCCCCGTGGCACGGCAGCACCCGTACTAATGAAATGGTTCTGCAGAAGGTGTCCTTCAGGAGAGATGCTGGGCTCTAGATATGCGAGTGAGATACCCGCCCTCGGTCATGACCTGGGTTGAAGAAGGAATCTATGTTCTTGGAAGCAAAGAAAGAACTCCGGTATTCCGACCTTATCTTTTTGCTCCCCTAGATGTCCAGTCAACTGCTGCGCCTCAACGCATTTCGGGGAGAACCAGCTAGCTTTGGGTTACCTTTTTGGAAAGCGGATAGGGATCGGGTAAATTAGAGAATAGACAGACGTCCGTTGGCATTTCAGCCTTTCTTCTCCTTTCAGGGCCTATCCGAAAGAGAATCCAGTACCTCTTGGTCCTAATATCAGAATAGGACGCGCAACAATGGAACAACAAGAGCAAGACCGCTCCAAACTAAATCACAGTAGAAGTTATGGCCACTCAGGCTGGACCAAAATAGCAAGCGGATGAGTTTCACGCGCTCTAAGCCCGGCCCGCGCGCAGTTAGGAGGATTGGCCGCTATCTGAGCGGTACCACCATGGATCGAAATGCCAAAGGGGAAAAATGGTGGAAAAGCTTCTCAAGGCCTCGTCCTCCTCACCGCGCAAGCATGGGAAGTGCCCAGATCGTTACGCCTTTCGTGCGGGTCGGAACTTACCCGACAAGGAATTTCGCTAACTTAGGACCGTTATAGTTACGGCCGCCGTTCACCGGGGCTTCGGTCGCCAGCTTCCCTGTCATTAGTTCACCAACTTCCTTGACCTTTCGGCACTGGGCAGGCGTCAGCCCCCATACATGGTCTTACGACTTTGCGGAGACCTGTGTTTTTGGTAAACAGTCGCCCGGGCCTGGTCACTGCGGCCCCCTTTTGTGAGGGGGCACCCCTTCTCCCGAAGTTACGGGGCTATTTTGCCGAGTTACTTGGGAATTCCGGATCGTAGAAAGGGAAGATCTAAATATGGTGCAGAAAGACCTAAATCGAAATGAATGGAAGATGCCTCTGGAACTTTTTGGTTCTTTTTTGGGGGCGATATGGAAGCAGCTAGCTCCCTTTCCCTTATTGTGCGCCTTGTGAGCACGTTTGGATCCACGAAGGCAATCGCTCGGATCTTCCCCTAACCCAACCCAGGAACGGACCGGAGGGAACCGCAGCATGAGGAATGTCCGCGTCTCGTCACAAGGCTCCTCTGTGTAAATAGCCTAATATGGGTTCACAATCAATAACATCCTCACCATCGAGAGTAACGATCAGTCGAAGAGGCATGTGGGATTCTATCAAAAGAGGAAAAGATACTGCTATCGCTATGCTCATATCTCCCTTCCCTCCTCCAGGTGAGAAGCTGGTATTTTGGATATCGTGGAGGTAACTGACGATGAATTCGTCTCTTGCCTCACCGATCTGAACACGGAGTTTCCGGCCCTATGTCTCTTATCCCTAGGAGGCCTTCCTCCACTAGCAGGTTTGTTGAGGAGGAAGACCTGGATAGGGAGCCAGTTACGAATAAACCTGGGATAGTTGCCCGCCTTGGAGGGGTCGTAGCGAAAGCTCCGAAGTCCACTTCTTTATCAACTTGAATTCATAAGGAGACCGAACTCTATTCATGCTCAAGTGAACCATGGGTGATGATATTCCGCTGTTCTGAAATCAAATAGGAAACGGATGGCGCTTGAGTTTTTGATCTCGTCATGAGAAACTATTCCTCCTCCTTTATTAAGGGGAATTCCTCCTAACGTCGGAAACTCTATTTATTTGGGATCGGTCTCCTCGATTGTTCCCTCAAGTGATCGATCACTCCTTGTCAACCTTGAATTTGTATGTCGTTGATAATGGATCACATCATTAGGAGAATGATGTGATGGACAAGACCCAATCCTAAGCATATCACAATATCGTGTAGTTCGTTTGCTAGAGCTTTTCTAATGTCAAGTATCATTTCCTTAGACCATTAGATTGTGCAACTCCCGGATACCGTAGGAATGCTTTGGGTGTATCAAACGTCACAACGTAACTGGGAGACTATAAAGGTGCACTACAGGTATCTCCGAAAGTGTCTGTTGGGTTGGCACGAATCGAGACTGGGATTTGTCACTCCGCGAGAGGTATCTCTGGGCCCACTCGGTAATGCATCACCATAATGAACTCAATGTGACTAAGGAGTTAGCCATGGGATCATGCGTTACGAAACGATTAAAGAGACTTGTCGGTAACGAGATTGAACAAGGTATAGGGATACCGACGATCGAATCTCGGGCAAGTAACATACCGATGGACAAATGGAATTGTATACGGGATTGATTGAATCCCCGACATCGTGGTTCATCCAATGAGATCATCGTGGAACATGTGGGAGCCAATATGGGTATCTAGATCCCGCTATTGGTTATTGGCCGAAGAGGCATCTCGGTCATGTCTGCATGGTTCCCGAACCCGTAGGGTCTACACACTTAAGGTTCGGTGATGCTAGAGTTGTAATGGGAATTGTATGTGGTTACTGAAAGTTATTCGGAGTCTCGGATGAGATCCCGGACGTCACGAGGAGTTCCGGAATGGTCCGGAGGTTAAGATTTATATATGGGATGTCCTATTTTGTCTACCGGAAAATGTTAGGGATTTTTCGGTATTGTACCGGGAAGGTTCTAAAAGGTTCTGGAGTGGGGCCCACCTGCATGGGGGGACCCACATGAACGTGGGTAGTGGGGGCAAGGCCCCACACCCCTGGTCAAGGCGCACCAAGATCCCCCCTTAGAATGAATAAGATCATATCCCGAAGGGATAAGATCAAGATCCCTAAAAAGGGGGATAACAATCGATGGGGAAGGGAAAGGATGGGATTTCTTTCCTCCCACCTTTGCCAACGCCCCAATGGACTTGGAGGGCAAGAAACCAGCCCCCTCCACCCCTATATATAGTGGGGAGGTGCTACCTCTTGAGCACTGCGTTGGTTTTCCCTTAAAGAGGAAAGGGTGATGCATCAAAGTAGCGTAAGTATTTCCCTCAGTTTTTGAGAACCAAGGTATCAATCCAGTAGGAGGCTCCTCACAAGTCCCTCGCACCTACACAAACAAACAAGAACCTCACAACCAACGCGACGAAGGGATTGTCAATCCCTTCATGGTAACTTGCGAAAGTGAGATCTGATAGAGATAATAAGATAAGATAAATATTTTTGGTATTTTTATGATATAGATTGAAAAGTAAAGATTGCAAAATAAAGTAGATTGGAAACTTATATGATAAAAGATAGACCCGGGGGCCATAGGTTTCACTAGTGGCTTCTCTCAAGATAGCATAAGTATTATGGTGGTTGAACAAATTACTGTCGAGCAATTGATAGAAAAGTGCATAGTTATGAGAATATCTAGGCATGATCATGTATATAGGCATCACGTCCGCGACAAGTAGACCGACTCCTGCCTGCATCTACTACTATTACTCCACACATCGACCGCTATCCAGCATGCATCTAGAGTATTAAGTTCATAAGAACAGAGTAACGCATTAAGAAAGATGACATGATGTAGAGGGATAAACTCAAGCAATATGATATAAACCCCATCTTTTTATCCTCGATGGCAACAATACAATACGTGCCTTGCTGCCCCTGCTGTCACTGGGAAAGGACACCGCAAGATTGAACCCAAAGCTAAGCACTTCTCCCATTGCAAGCAAGATCAATCTAGTAGGCCAAACCAAACTGATATTTGAAGAGACTTGCAAAGATAACAAATCATACAGAAAAGAATTCAAAGGAGATTCAAATATTTCTCATAGATAAACTTGATCATACACCCACAATTCATCGGATCTCGACAAACACATCGCAAAAAGAGTTACATAGAATAGATTTCCAAGAAGATTGAGGAGAACTTTGTATTGAGATTAAAGGAGAGAGAAGAAGCCATCTAGCTAATAACTATGGACCCGAAGGTCTGTGGTAAACTACTCACAACTCATCGGAGAGGCTATGGTGTTGATGTCGAAGCCCTCCGTGGTCAATTCCCCCTCCGGCGGAGCGCCGGCGAAGGCTCCAAGATGGGATCTCGCGGATACAGAAGGTTGCGGCGGTGGAAATAGGGTTTCGTGGTGCTCCTGGATGTTTTGGGGGTACAGAGGTATATATAGGCGAAGAGGTCGGTCAGGGGAGCCTCGAGGGGCCCACGAGGGTGGGGGCGCGCCCACCCCCCTAGGGCGCGCCTTGCACCCTCGTGGCCGCCTCCGCTGCTTCTTGACGTCCACTCCAAGTCTCCTGGATTGTGTTTGCTCCGAAAAGATCGCTCCCAAAGGTTTCATTCCGTTTGGACTCCGTTCGATATTCCTTTTCTTCGAAACACTGAAATAGGCAAAAAACAGCAATTCAGGATGGGCCTCCGGTTAGTAGGTTAGTCCCAAAAATGATATAAAAGTGTAAAGTAAAGCCCATAAACATCCAAAACGGGTAATATAATAGCATGGGGCAATCAAAAATTATAGACACGTTGGAGACGTATCAAGCATCCCCAAGCTTAATTCCTGCTCGTCCTCGAGTAGGTAAATGATAAAAACAGAATTTTTGATGTGGAATGCTACCTAGCATATTTCTCAATGTAATTTTCTTTATTGTGGCATGAATTTTCAGATCCAAATGATTCAAAATAAAAGTTCATATTGACATAAGAAATAGTAATACTTCAAGCATACTAACAAAGCAATCATGTCTTCTCAAAATAACATGGCTAAAGAAAGTTTATCCCTACAAAATCATATAGTTAGGCTATGTTTCATTTTCATCACACAAAGTACTCCCATCATGCACAACCACTGTTTCAGCCAAGCAATTGGTTCATACTTTTTAACGCGCTTCAGCTTTTTTCAACTCTCACGCAATACATGAGCGTGAGCCATGGATATAGCACTACGGGTGGAATAGAATATGATGATGGAGGTTGTGTGGAGAAGACAGAAAAAGGAGAAAGTCTCACATTGACGAGGCTAATCAACGGGCTATAGAGATGCCCCTCAATTGATGTCAACATGAGGAGTAGGGATTGCTATGCAACGGATGCACTAGAGCTATAAATGTATGAAAGCTCAACAAAAGAAACTAAGTGGGTGTGCATCCAACTTGCTTGCTCATGAAGACCTAGGGCATTTTGAGGAAGCCCATCGTTGGAATATACAAGCCAAGTTCTATAATGAAAAAAATTCCCACTAGTATATGAAAGTGACAACATAAGAGACTCTCTATCATGAAGATCATGGTACTACTTTGAAGCACAAGTGTGGAAAAGGATAGTAACATTGTCCCCCTTTTTTATTTTCTTTCCTTTTTTGGCCTTTCTTTTTTTTGGCCTTTTTGGGCCTTTTTTTATTTGTCCTTTCTTTTTTTAGGGGACAATTCTCTAATAATGATGATCATCACACTTCTATTTATTTACAACTCATGAATTACAACTCGATACTAGAACAAGATATGACTCTATATGAATGCCTCCGGCTGCGTACCGGGATGGGCAATGCATCAAGAGTGACATGTATAAAAAATTATGCAAGGTGGCTTTGCCACAAATACGATGTCAACTACATGATCATGCAAGGCAATATGACAATGATGATGCGTGTCATGATAAACAGAACGGTGGAAAGTTGCATGGCAATATATCTCGGAACGGCTATGGAAATGCCATAATAGGTAGGTATGGTAGCTGTTTTGAGGAAGATATAAGGAGGTTTATGTGTGATAGAGCGTATCGTATCATGGGGTTTGGATGCACCGGCGAAGTTTGCACCAACTCTCAAGGTGAGAAAGGGCAATGCACGGTACCGAAGAGGCTAGCAATGATGGAAGGGTAAGAGTGTGTATAATCCATGGACTCGCATTAGTCATAAAGAACTCATATACTTATTGCAAAAGTTTTATTAGCCCTCGAAGCAAAGTACTACTATGCATGCTCCTAGGGGGGAGGTTGGTAGGAGTTAACCATCACGCGCCCCCGACCTCCACACATAAGGAAGGCAATCAAAAGAGCATCCCATGCAACAAATTTGTTACACAACTTTTACCATACGTGCATGCTACGGGACTTGCCAACTTCAACACAAGTATTTCTCAATTTCATAATTACCCAACTAGCATGACTCTAATATTACCACCTTTATATCTCAAAACAATTATCAAGCATCAAATTCACTTCCTATGATAGTTTTTATTATACCCAACTTGGATGCCCATCATTCTAGGACCAATTTTATAACCATAGCAAATGCCATGCTGTTCTAAAAGACTCTCAAAATAATATAAGTGAAGCATGAGAGATCAATAATTTATACAAAATAAAACCACCGCCGTGCTCTAAAAGATATAAGTGAAGTACTAGAGCAAAATTATCTAGCTCAAAAGATATAAGTGAAGCACATAGAGTATTCTAACAAATTTCAAATCATGTGTGTCTCTCCCAAAAGGTGTGTACATCAAGGATGATTGTGGTAAACTAAAAAGCAATGACTCATATCATACAAGATGCTCCAAGCAAAACACATATCATGTGGCGAATAAAAATATAGCTCCAAGTAAGGTTACCAATAGACGAAGACGAAAGAGGGGATGCCTTCCGGGGCATCCCCAAGCTTAGGCTTTTGGTTGTCCTTGGATTATCTTGGGGTTCCATGGGCATCCCCAAGCTTAGGCTCTTGCCACTCCTTATTCCATAGTCCATCAAATCTTTACCCAAAACTTGAAAACTTCACAACACAAAACTCAATAGGAAATCTCATAAGTTCCGTTAGTGCAAGAAAGAAAAACCACCACTTAAGGTACTGTAATGAACTCATTCTTTATTTATATTGGTGTTAAACCTACTGTATTCCAACTTCTCTATGGTTCATACCCCCCGATACTAGCCATAGATTCATCAAAATAAGCAAACAACACACGAAAAACAGAATCTGTCAAAAACAGAACAGTCTGTAGCAATCTGTAGCTTTAGAATACTTATGGAACTCTAAAACTCCTACCAAAATAGGAAGTCCTAGGAAATTTGTCTATTGATCTACTGCGAAAATATTCAACTAAAAATCACGTCTCTTTGATTTATTAAAATTATTCTCGTGCGCACAAAAGTTTCTGTTTTTCAGCAGAATCAAATTAACTATCACCCAAGATGATCCTATAGGTTCTGCTTGGCACAAACACTAATGAAAACATAAAACCACATCTGAACAGAGGCTAGATGAATTATTTATTATTAAACAGAATCAAAAAGCAAGGAACAAAAATAAAATTGGGTTGCCTCCCAACAAGCGCTATCGTTTAACGCCCCTAGCTAGGCATAAAAGCGAGAATAGATCTAAGTATTGCCATCTTTGGTATTGGGAAAGAAAAGAGAAAATTTCATTTCTATAGCATTCATCCTTCTATTTTGGGAAAGCACATTGCCATTAATGGAGGAAGAAAGATTAAGCACGTTACGGAAATTTGCATCTAAGCTAGCCTTCATCTCTTTGATAATTTCGTTTTGATAAAAGCACAAGAGAGTAGTGGATTCAACCTTATCATTTATGGGGTGCCCAAATATAGTTTTCATTTTTTCATAGGTATCTATAGCATCGCCTTCAAGAAAACCTCCTTCAAAAATAGAATCTAGAACTTGCTTGAAAGAAGCGGGTAAGCCAACATAAAACCTTTTTAAGTATATCTCAATTTGATATTGTGGCACATAGCTAGCTCGAATCCTTAATAGCCTGTCCCAAGCATCTTTTAAAGTCTCATCAAGTAAATAACGAAAATTCCCGGAGTCATCTTCATCGAAATTACTCAAACTTTCATTGATAACCCCGGTAGGCCTTTCCATGGCATCATTGTTTATGAGCTTAGAAAGGATAAAGGGACTATCCAAGGTAGTAAAACCCTGGAAAGAACCCTTCGTTCTTATCGATTTGGCCATGGCAAAAGGGAAGGCAAACGGTAAAGAGAGGGCGAATAAAACGATAAGGGTGAATTGGGGGAGAGGAAAATGAGAGGCAAATGGCAAATAATGTAATGCAAGGGATGATGACCCACAAGTGTAGGGGATCTATCGTAGTCCTTTCGATAAGTAAGAGTGTCGAACCCAACGAGGAGCAGAAGGAAATGACAAGCGGTTTTCAGTAAGGTATTCTCTGCAAGCACTGAAATTGTAGGTAACAGATAGTTTTGTGATAAGATAATTTGTAACGGGTAACAAGCAACGAAAGTAAATAAGGTGCAGCAAGGTGGCCCAATCCTTTTTGTAGCAAAGGACAAGCCTGGACAAGTTCTTATAATGAGAAAAGTGCTCCCGAGGACACATGGGAATTATCGTCAAGCTAGTTTTCATCACGCTCATATGATTCGCGTTCGTTACTTTGATAATTTGATATGTGGGTGGACCGGTGCTTGGGTACTGCCCTTTCTTGGACAAGCATCCCACTTAAGATTAACCCCTATTGCAAGCATCCGCAACTACAAAAGAAGTATTAAGGTAAACCTAACCATAGCATGAAACATGTGGATCCAAATCATCCCCTTACGAAGCAACTTATAAACTAGGGTTTAAGCTTCTGTCACTCTAGCAACCCATCATCCACTTATTACTTCCCAATGCCTTCCTCTAGGGCCAAATAATGGTGAAGTGTCATGTAGTCGACGTTCACATAACACCACTAGAGGAGAGACAACATACATCTCATCAAAATATCGAACGAATACCAAATTCACATGACTACTAATAGTAAGACTTCACCCATGTCCTCAGGAACAAACGTAACTACTCACAAAGCATATTCATGTTCATAATCAGAGGGGTATTAATATGCATTAACGATCTGAACATATGATCTTCCACCAAATAAACCAACTAGCATCAACTACAAGGAGTAATCAACACTACTAGCAACCCACAGGTACCAATCTGAGGTTTTGGTACAAAGATTGGATACAAGAGATGAACTAGGGTTTGAGAGGAGATGGTGCTGGTGAAGATGTTGATGGAGATTGACCGCCTCCCGATGAGAGGATCGTTGGTGATGACGTTGGTGATGATTTCCCCTCCCGGAGGGAAGTTTCCCCGGCAGAACAGCTCCGCCGGATCCCTAGATTGGTTCCGCCAAGGTTCCGCCTCGTGGCGGCGGAGTTTCGTCCTGTAAGCTTGCTTATGATTTTTTTTCCAGGGTAAAAGACCTCATATAGAAGAAGACGGGCACTGAAGGGCTGCCAGGTGGCCCACGAGGAAGGGGGCACACCCAGGGGGTAGGGCGCGCCCCCACCCTCGTGCCAGGGTGTGGGCCCCCTCTGGTACTTCTTCCGCTCAATAATTATCATTAATTCCAAAAATTACTTTCGTGGAGTTTCAGGACTTTTGGAGCTGTGCGGAATAGGTCTCCAATATTTGCTCCTTTTCCAACCCAGAATCCCAGCTGCCGGCATTCTTCCTCTTCATGTTAAACCTTGTAAAATAAGAGAGAGTAGCCATAAGAATTGTGACATAACGTGTAATAACAACCCATAATGCAATAAATATTGATATAAAAGCATGATGCAAAATGGACGTATCAACTCCCCCAAGCTTAGACCTCGCTTGTCCTCAAGCGGAAGCCGATATCGAAAAATATGTCCACATGTTTAGAGATAGAGGTGTCGATAAAAATATAATACGGACATGAGGGCATCATGATCATTCTTATAGCAGCAACATATATAGATTTTGTCATATGATTTCTTATGCTCAAGTAACAATCTATTCACAATGTCAAGTATGAATCAAAAACTTCATTGAGGACTAACAAACTATAATCTAAGTCATTGAAGCAATTGCAATTTATCATAACATCGGAAAGAGTCAATATAAGAGCTTTTCAGCAAGTCCACATACTCAACTATCATTTAGTCTTTCACAATTGCTGACACTCGCGCAATACTTATGGTTATGGAGTTTTAATCAGACACGGAGAAAGATAGGGGCTTATAATGTTGCCTCCCAATGTTTTACCTCAAGGGTAATGTCAACAATAATAGTTCATGCTAACTTACATCCAATTGGATATATATATCAGGATCTTTCCAACACGAGGTGCTTGCCAAAGGATAAAAATAAAAAGGAAAGGTGAAGATCACCATGACTCTTGCATAAAGTATAAGACATAAAGTAAAAGATAGGCCCTTCGCAGAAGGAAGCAGAGGTTGTCATGTGCTTTTGGTTGGATGCACAAAATCTTAATGCAAAAGAACGTCACTTTATATTGCCACTTGTGATATGAACCTTTATTATGCACCGTCGCTTTTATTACTTCCATATCACAAGATCGTATAAAGCTTATTTTCTCCACACTAATAAGTCATAAATATTTAGAGAGCAATTTTTATTGCATGTAACATGACAACTTAATTGAAGGATCTTACTCAATCCATAGGTAGATATGGTGGACTCTTATGGCAAAACTGGGTTTAAGGATGTTTGGAAGCACAAGTAGTATCTCTACTTGGTGCAAGGAATTTGACTAGCATGAGGGGGAAAGGCAAGCTCAACATGTTTGAATGATCCATGACAATATACTTTAACTGGGATGTGAGAAGACATAACCCATTACGTTGTCTTCCTTGTCCAACATCAACTCTTTAGCATGTCATACTTTAATGAGTGCTCACAATCTGTGACGCCCCCGATTTGACCGTACACTAATCATGCACGAAAATGTGTACGATCAAGATCAGGGACTCACGGGAAGATACCACAACACAACTCTAAAACATAAATAAGTCATACAAGCATCATAATACAAGCCAGGGGCCTCGAGGGCTCGAATACAAGTGCTCGATCATAGACGAGTCAGCGGAAGCAACAATATCTGAGTACAGACACAAGTTAAACAAGTTTGCCTTAAGAAGGCTAGCACAAACTGGGATACAGATCGAACGAGGCGCAGGCCTCCTGCCTGGGATCCTCCTAACTACTCCTGGTCGTCGTCAGCGGCCTGCACGTAGTAGTAGGCACCTCCAGTGTCGTAGGAGTCGTCGTCGACGGTGGCGTCTGGCTCCTGGGCTCCAGCATCTGGTTGCGGCAACCAGGTAGAAAGGAAAGGGGAAAAAGAGGGAGAAAGGCAACCGTGAGTACTCATCCAAAGTACTCGCAAGCAAGGAGCTACACTACATATGCATGGGTATATGTGTAAAGGGGCATATCAGTGGACTGAACTGCAGAATGCCAGAATAAAAGGGGGATAGCTAGTCCTGTCGAAGACTACGCTTCTGGCCATCTCCATCTTGCAGCATGTAGAAGAGAGTAGATTGAAGTCCTCCAAGTAGCATCGCATAGCATAAATCCTACCCGGCGATCCCCTCCTCGTCGCCCTGTTAGAGAGCGATCACCGGGTTGTATCTGGCACTTGGAAGGGTGTATTTTATTCAGTATCCGGTTCTAGTTGTCATAAGGTCAAGGTACAACTCCGGGTCGTCCTGTTACCGAAGATCACGACTATTCGAATAGATTAACTTCCCTGCAGGGGTGCACCACATAACCCAACACGCTTGATCCCATTCGGCCGGACACACTTTCCTGGGTCATGCCCGGCCTCGGAAGATCAACACGTCGCAGCCCTACCTAAGCACATCAGAGCGGTCAGCACGCCGGTCTAATCCTAAGCGCACAGGGGTCTGGGCCCATCGCCCATAGCACACCTGCACGTTGCGAACGCGGCCGCGAGCAGACCTAGCAACCCACACGATCACGGCGGTTACGTCAAAGCAGTCCAACACGGCGCGCGCCACTCGGTCGCTGACGTCACGAAGGCTCCGGCTGATACCACGACGCCAGGATACCCATAACTACTCCCGCGTAGATGGTTAGTGCGTATAGACCAAAAGGCCAGACTCAGATCAAATACCCAGATCTCGTTAAGCGTGTTAAGTAACCGCGAACGTCGACCAGGGCCAGGCCCACCTCTCACCTAGGCGGTCTCAACCTGCCCTGTCGCTCCGCCACAAAGATCCACTTGCGGGTACTCCTACGAGCCGACCCGACTTTAGTCATCACATGTGTCATGTATATAGTATAAAGTATATACCCGTGATCACCGCCCAAGTGATCACGGCCCGATAGTATAGCACAGCAGACGGACAAGAATGTAGGGCCACTGATGGAAAACTAGCATCCTATACTAAGCATGTAGGATTGCAGGTAAAGGTAACAACAGTAGTAGCAAGGATAGGCTATGCATTAGGATAGGATATCGGAAAGCAGTAACATGCTACACTACTCTAATGCAAGCAGTATAGAGAAGAATAGGCGATATCTGGTGATCAAGGGGGGGCCTTGCCTGGTTGCTCTGGCAAGTAGGAGGGGTCGTCAACTCCGTAGTCGAACTGGGCAGCAGCAGTGTCGGTCTCGTAGTCTACCGGAGAGAAGAGGGGGGAAGAAACAGTAAATACAATGCAAACATAAGCATGACGATGCGTGACATGACAATGAGCGGTGCTAGGTGTGTCCTAACGCGACAGTAGGTGGTACCGACGAAGGGGGGGACATCCGGGAAGTATTCCCGATGTTTCGCGTTTTCGGACAGACGGACCGAAGGGGGAAAGTTGCGAGTTCGATAGGTTAGGGATGTGTGGTGGACGAACGGGCTACGTATCCGGATTCGTCTCGTCGTTCTGAGCAACTTTCATGTACAAAGTATTTCCATCCGAGTTAAGGATTAAAAGATATGATTTTCTAAAGATTTTAATAATTTCTGAAATTTAATTAATTATTTATTTTAATTCGAAATTTGGATTTATGACATCAGCATGATGTCATGCTGACGTCAGCAGTCAACGTTGACCGTTGACCTGGTCAACCTGACAGGTGGGTCCCACCTGTCACGGCTGTTAGCTAGTTAACTACTGTTTAATTAAATTAACTAACTAATTAGATTAATTTAAATAGGATTAATTAACTTAATTAATTTAGTTAATTAATTAATTAATTAATTAATTAAATTTATTTTTATTTTATTTATTTATTATTTTTTATTAATTTATTTATTATTATTATTATTATTATTATTATTATTTTATTCGTTCTGGGGCTGGGCCCCTCTATTCAGTGGCACAGAGGCCATACAGGGTGCGGGCGACGGGTTACGGGCGCACCCCGTTCGGGCGCACGCCCAGGGGCACGCGGGCGTGGGCGCTGGCGGCCACGGCGGGGCACGGCGCCGGCCAGGGGTGGGCGCAGCCCGGCTGGCCCTGGACGCCGGCCGGGACGAAGGAGGTCGCCGACCAAGGCAGGGGTCGCGGCTGGCGGGGCTTGGCAACGGAGCACTACGGCGGCGGCAGGTGTGCGCGCGGGCACGGCGCGGTGAGCGCGCATCGGACGCGGCCGGAGCGCGTCAATCGCGGGCGAGATCGGCGGGGACCGCGGCGACGAGCGCGAGCGCATGAGGGAGAGGGAGGGAGCGAGGCGGGGCTCACTGGGGCCGTAGGGGGATTGGCAGCGGGGCGCGAGGCGGTTGACGGCGACGACCGGGCGACGAGGAGGCAGGCCGTTGAGGTGGGGGAAGCAGGCCGGCGGGGGAGGAGGGAGGAGGCCGATGGGGAAGAGGCGCCGGCGAGGTCCAGGCGGCGGGGTTGTCGGGCCCGAGGCGCGCGCGTGCGAGCGAGCCCCGATCCGATCTGGATCGGGGGGAGGGGAACGACGTGGGGGAAGAGTGGTGGTTAGGGTTTCGGGACCCTGGGGAGTGGGGGGATAAGGGAGTGGGGGCGCGGGGTGGGCCGGCCCGATGGTTGAGGCAGGGGTGGGCCGGTCGGGCGGCCTGGTGGCCAGCTGGGCCAGTCGGCCCAGTGGGGGGGGAGGGTTTTCTCTTCTTTTTTTCTGTTTGTTTCTCCCCTTTGCATTTTCTTTCATTATTTCTTTTCTGTTTTAATTCATTTAAAAGTATTTAGGCATTTTATAAAAATGTGTTTACTTCACCATAATTACCGATGCAATAATTGACATAGCCCGAACATTTTTATTTTAATATTTGAAAACTTTTGTCGTTTGACTTATTTGGGATTTAAATTTGAAACGGTTTTGAATTAATCCGAGATTATTTACAGTGACAGAGGTGACGTGCCATCATTAACGTGAGGTTACTGTAGCATGATTATCCGGGCGTTACAAATCTCCTCCACTACAAGAAATCTCGTCCCGAGATTTAGGAGGTAGAAGGAAACAGTGCGGGGTATTCTTCGCGCAGACGATCCTCTCGTTCCCAAGTGGCTTCATCTTCAGAATGGTGCGACCACTGGACTTTGAGAAACTTGATCGCCTTCTGACGTGTGCGGCGTTCAGCTTGGTCGAGAATGCGGACCGGATGCTCCTTATAGGAGAGGTCCTGCTGCAATTCGAGCACTTCATGATCCACTGCTCGGATTGGGTCCTTGAAGCAACGGCGGAGCTGTGACACATGGAACACATCGTGAACCTGAGAAAGGTTCGGCGGAAGCTCCAGTTGGTATGCCACTTTTCCACGCCTTTCGAGAATAGTGAATGGGCCAATATAGCGAGGAGCTAGTTTGCCCTTGATTCCGAAGCGGTGAGCACCCTTCATTGGTGTGACTCGAAGATAAGCCTTTTCGCCAGGTTGATAGACCATGTCTTTATGATGACGGTCATACTGACTCTTCTGACGTGACTGAGCAGTCTTGAGATTCTCACGAATAATGCGGACTTGTTCTTCGGCATGTTGGATAATATCCGGACCGAAGAGTGGACGTTCCCCAGTTTCTGACCAGTTCAGAGGGGTTCGGCACTTTCGTCCATATAACACTTCGAAGGGGGCCATCTTCAGACTAGCTTGATAGCTATTATTATAAGAGAACTCAGCATACGGGAGAGATTCCTCCCATTTCTTGCCGAAGGAAATAACACAAGCTCGAAGCATGTCTTCGAGAACTTGGTTGACGCGTTCAACTTGCCCTTGCGACTGAGGATGAAATGCAGTACTGAATGACAGATGAGTTCCCATAGCTTCTTGGAAACTTGCCCAGAATCTTGAAGTGAATAAGCTGCCACGGTCTGAGCTGATAACCAATGGAATACCGTGGAGTGAAACAATCCTGGACATATAGAGCGTTGCCAGCTGACTAGCAGTGATCGTTTCTTTGACCGCCAGAAAATGTGCAACTTTGGAAAGCCGGTCAATGACGACAAGAATAGCATCATTACCTTTCTGTGATTTGGGAAATCCAGTGACGAAGTCCATCTCAACATGGTCCCATTTCCATTCAGGAATAGAGATAGGTTGCAGAGTTCCAGCAGGCCTTTGATGTTCTGCTTTGATACGACGGCAAACGTCACACTCAGCAACATAACGAGCAATGTCTTGCTTCATATTAGACCACCAGAATCTCTGACGGATGTCTTGGTACATCTTTGTACTACCAGGGTGGATACATAGAGGCGTATCATGAGCTTCTTTCATAACCTCCTGTGTCATATCCAGGTTTTTCTCTGCACATGGCACCACTAGGCGGCCCTTGAAGTATAAGGTGCCATCTTCAGCAATAGTGAAGAATGAGGGCTTTCCTTCTGCGAGGTAGCGCTTAATCTTGTGGGCTTCAGAGTCATACTTCTGTAGCCTTTTGATGCTGTCCACGAGATCTGGTTTAGCAACTAGGGTATTGAGGGAACCCTGGGTAACAACGTGGAGGTTCACCTTGCCAAACTCCTTAGGAGGGGGAGCGAGTGCACCCGGAGGAACAATATGGAGGTTCAGCTTCCTGAATTCTTCAACAAGCGAGGGCTGAACTTTGTGAACCTGGAGGTGGTTGCAGTAAGACTTGCGGCTCAAGGCATCAGCCATTACATTAGCCTTGCCTGGCGTATAGGAAATACCCAAGTCAAAGTCTGCAACAAGCTCCATCCATCTCTGCTGACGGAGGTTCAGGTCTGGCTGAGTAAACAGATACTTCAGACTTTGGTGGTCAGTGAAGATCTCGCAACGATTACCGAGAAGGTAATGTCGCCACTGCTTCAGCGCATGAATGACAGCAGCAAGTTCGAGGTCGTGAACTGGGTAGTTCTCTTCGTGAGGGCGCAATTGCCGAGAGGCATAAGCAATCACTTTGCGGTCTTGCATTAGGACACAGCCTAATCCTTGACGGGAAGCGTCGCAGTAAATGACGAAGTCCTTCTTAGTATCAGGTGGAGCTAGAACTGGGGCAGAAGTCAACTTGTCTTTGAGTGCCTGGAAACTTTCCTGACATTTGTCTGTCCATTGGAACTTGACGCCCTTATGCAACAGGTTAGTCAGAGGCCTGGCGATCTTGGAGAAGTTCTCGACGAATCGACGGCAATAGCTGGCGAGACCGAGAAAACTTCTGACTTGCTTAACGTTCTTGGGAGGAGTCCAATCAAGGATAGCCTGGACTCGTTCAGGGTTGACGGCAATACCATCCTTAGAGATGACATGCCCAAGATAGGTTACTTCCGGTAGCCAGAATTCACATTTGGAGAACTTGGCATATAGTTGATGCTCTCGTAGCTTTTCCAGCACAAGTCGAAGATGTTCAGCATGTTCTTCTTCGTTCTTGGAAAATACCAGGATATCATCCAGATAAACCACAACGAACTTGTCGAGGTAATCCATGAATATATAGTTCATCAGACGAGAGAAGGTGGCTGGAGCATTGGTTAAACCGAAAGACATGACGGTGTACTCGTATGAACCATAGCGAGTCACGAAGGCGGTCTTTGGGATATCCTCTTCGCGAACACGGATCTGGTGGTAACCCAACCTCAAGTCGAGCTTAGAGAACACTGACGAACCCGCCAGTTGATCATACAGATCATTGATCCGAGGAAGAGGGTATTTATTCTGAATGGTAGCTTGGTTTATAGGACGGTAGTCTTGAACTAATCGGTTTGTCCCATCCTTCTTCTTGACAAAGAGAGAAGGTGCTCCCCAAGGAGAGCAACTTGGGCGAATGAATCCTTTGCGAAGAGAATTGTCGATTTCCTCCTTAAGCTCAAGGAGTTCATGCGGCGGCATCTTGTAGGGTCGCTTGGCTATAGGAGTGGTGCCTGGTTTCAAGCCGATGATGAATTCGACAGCTCTAGCAGGGGGAATCCCTGGAAGTTCTTCAGGAAAGACGTCGAGGAATTCACGCACGACGGGAATGTTTTCAATGCCCTCGAGTGGTGCAGCGTTCAATGCATTCAATGCATAGAGCCTTGCCTCGGCATTTTGCACCAGATGAGCTTGGTAAGTAACTATTTCATCTGAAGGGTGTAGCAGATGGACGGTCTTAGTGGCGCAAACGATTGAAGCAGTATGCGCTTTTAACCAATTCATTCCCAGAATGAGATCAATGCTACAGGACTTCAGTACGATGGGAGAGACAAGAAATTCCAGTCCTTCAATTTCAACAGGAACGTCGTGACTAACCATAGAGGTTTGACATTGGCCCGCAGGGGTGTGTACCACTAGCGGAGTGTTCATCTCTTCGTATTTAATGCCATGCAGGAATGCAAATTCTGCTGATATGAATGAATGGGATGCTCCTGTATCAAATAAAACGGATGCTGGTACTGAATTTACGAGGAGTGTACCCATCACAGTAGCAGGCTGGTCTTGAGCTTCGTTGAGATCAACGTGGTTGGCATGAGCACGACCATAAGACTTAGCATTGTTGTTGCGGGGCTGGTTGTTACCACGGCCAGCTGCTGGAAGGGCCAGTTGATTCTGGTTCTGATTCTGATAGCAGTTCCTGGCAAAGTGACCCGATTGACCACACTTGTAGCACAGACCATTATCGGGAGTGGGAACAGGAGCCCCAGGTGGGGGAGGTGGTAGCTTTGACTGCCTAGATGGTGGAGGAGGCAGACGCGGTGCAGCATAAGATTTCCTTGGAGCAGGTGCATTTGGACGGTACATGCTGTTCGGGATCCATATCTTTCGCTTCTGCGAGGGCGGGCCCGAAGATGAGCCCGTGTCACGGTTGCGCCTCTGAGAGCTCTGGTATTCCTGCAGACCAGTCTCGACATTGATGGCCTTATTCACCAAGGTGGCGAAATCGGCGAAGTCATGCACTAGAAGTGCGAGCTTGATGTCAGCTTGTAGTCCATCACGGAACTTCTCCTGTCTGCGAGCATCAGTTGCAATGTCTTCTTCAACATAGCGGGACAAGTCCAGAAACTCCCGTTGATAAGCTTCAACAGTTTTGTTGCCTTGGGTGAGGTTGCGGAACTCACGCTTCTTCCGGTCCATGACTCCCTGAGGAATGAAGCGGGCACGGAAAGCAGCTTGGAAGTCTGGCCAGGTGATGATTGTTCCAGCTGGCAGAGTACGCCTGTGGCTGTCCCACCATTGAGCTGCGGGTCCCTTCAGAAAGAAGGAAGCAAAGTTGACATAGCTGGCAGGGGCTACATCGGCAGACTCCATCTCATAGGTGATGTCACGGAGCCAGTCATCAGCATCCAGAGGCTGAGTTGAGCTGCGGTACACAGTTGGATTGAGGCGCATGAAATCCTGCAGAGTTACTGGGGTTGGTTGCTGGTCCATATTGGGGCGAGGAAACTGAGCCATCATATTTTCCATGAATTGGCGGTTCAGTTCAAACTGTTGGATCATACCAGCCATGTACTCAGGTGGTGGTGGGGCATTGCCACCACTACCACGACCACCTGGTCTAACCATCCTGCTAATATATAACAGGGGTAGTTCAGCATTGAGAAATTTGCAAAGACAAGAATCATTCATGATGAAACATGCATAATGAAAGGAGCACGATAGCTACTACATAGTAGTCGGCATAACTTACAAAAGGGGTCATGCATAGAGTTCAGTACACAGAGTTCAGTACATAGACTAAACAACATAGGCGGCACACAGGCTCGCGGCGAATGCATCTAACACTACAAGCAAGCCTACATCAGTCCCAAGAGGTACTGTGGAGGTAATCGTAGCCCGACAGCTGGTAGTGAGGCAACGGATAGCCCTCCACGTCAGCAGACTGGGGGCCGCGGATACTCAGGTGTAGAGCCCGACGCTCAGGTGGCAGAAGAGGACCAAGTGCGGGAGAGTAGCCTCCCACCTCTGGCCAACCGACACCGTGGGGCATCACGGTCCTGGCTGGGTAGATCGCAGTACGCGGTAGCTGTCCAGATCGGACAAAGGGGTGCAGCAGCGTCAGAGCACGGTAAAGGTGCTGACGGGTGGTGTACATCTCGTGGCGAAGAGCTCGGTTAGCTCGATCCAGCCCATCAGCATGCAGAACCAGGTTCTGATGGTAGAAGGGCTCTCGGGTGACAGTGGAGTAGGCAGCAGTATAGTATCCCTCCGCACCAACATCAGATGCGATAGCAATGTGCCTGAAAGGGGAGGTGTCCAACTCCCGATACTCTCCACGAAGACGTGTCAGAGCAGCATAGGCAGCATCGTGGACAGCCATATCGATGGTCACACCAACACCATGTGCGGTGTGCAGCACAGTAGTGGAGTCATACTCCCGCGAGTAGAGGTGGACGATGGCACGGTACTGCTCCTGGTTAAAGTCCTGGTACTCCTCGTAGACGGTGTACTCAGGGTGCCAGCGATAACCCAGATAGGTCATCATCTCAGCTAGCACAGCCGGTGATCCCGAGGCACCAATGGCCGTCGTGTGGCGCACGACCTGCCTCGTGGGTTCCATCTGAAAGCAAAGACGTTTCAAAGGAGTCAAATGACAGTGTGTGAATTGTTCAAAATACTATTCTAAGAAACAACTATGGCTTATCCAACTTTGGGGTGAATGCGGTCACGGGATCCTAGTGTTAGAGTTAGTAAATTCGTTTAACCCGAGTAGAAGAGAGTTCAGAGTCCCAGAGTAAAGGTCGAGGAGTAAAAGATCCTAGTACCACCCAATGGCGACGTGGGCCCGTAAGACACACAGCCATGTTAGTAAAAGTTTTGTAATGTCTAGACTCGACTTCGGCCAAGGAGTGTGGAAAGGGGGATTCCTACAGGCAGTCGGCTCTGATACCAACTTGTGACGCCCCCGATTTGACCGTACACTAATCATGCACGCAAATGTGTACGATCAAGATCAGGGACTCACGGGAAGATATCACAACACAACTCTAAAACATAAATAAGTCATACAAGCATCATAATACAAGCCAGGGGCCTCGAGGGCTCGAATACAAGTGCTCGATCATAGACGAGTCAGCGGAAGCAACAATATCTGAGTACAGACATAAGTTAAACAAGTTTGCCTTAAGAAGGCTAGCACAAACTGGGATACAGATCGAACGAGGCGCAGGCCTCCTGCCTGGGATCCTCCTAACTACTCCTGGTCGTCGTCAGCGGCCTGCACGTAGTAGTAGGCACCTCCAGTGTCGTAGGAGTCGTCGTCGACGGTGGCGTCTGGCTCCTGGGCTCCAGCATCTGGTTGCGACAACCAGGTAGAAAGGAAAGGGGGAAAAGAGGGAGAGAAGCAACCGTGAGTACTCATCCAAAGTACTCGCAAGCAAGGAGCTACACTACATATGCATGGGTATATGTGTAAAGGGGCATATCAGTGGACTGAACTGCAGAATGCCAGAATAAGAGGGGGATAGCTAATCCTGTCGAAGACTACGCTTCTGGCCATCTCCATCTTGCAGCATGTAGAAGAGAGTAGATTGAAGTCCTCCAAGTAGCATCGCATAGCATAATCCTACCCGGCGATCCCCTCCTCGTCGCCCTGTTAGAGAGCGATCACCGGGTTGTATCTGGCACTTGGAAGGGTGTATTTTATTCAGTATCCGGTTCTAGTTGTCATAAGGTCAAGGTACAACTCCGGGTCGTCCTGTTACCGAAGATCACGACTATTCGAATAGATTAACTTCCCTGCAGGAGTGCACCACATAACCCAACACGCTTGATCCCATTCGTCCAGACACACTTTCCTGGGTCATGCCCGGCCTCGGAAGATCAACACGTCACAGCCCTACCTAAGCACATCAGAGCGGTCAGCACGCCGGTCTAATCCTAAGCGCACAGGGGTCTGGGCCCATCGCCCATAGCACACCTGCACGTTGCGAACGCGGCCGCGAGCAGACCTAGCAACCCACACGATCACGGCAGTTACGTCAAAGTGGTCCAACACGGCGCGCGCCACTCAGTCGCTGACGTCACGAAGGCTTCGGCTGATACCACGACGCCGGGATACCCATAACTACTCCCGCGTAGATGGTTAGTGCGTATAGACCAAAAGGCCAGACTCAGATCAAATACCCAGATCTCGTTAAGCGTGTTAAGTATCCGCGAACGTCGACCAGGGCCAGGCCCACCTCTCACCTAGGCGGTGTCAACCTGCCCTGTCGCTCTGCCACAAAGATCCACTTGCGGGTACTCCTATGAGCCGACCCGACTTTAGTCATCACATGTGTCATGTATATAGTATATAAGTATATACCCGTGATCACCGCCCAAGTGATCACGGCCCGATAGTATAGCACAGCAGACAGACAAGAATGTAGGGCCACTGATGGAAAACTAGCATCCTATACTAAGCATGTAGGATTGCAGGTAAAGGTAACAACAGTAGTAGCAAGGATAGGCTATGCATCAGGATAGGATATCGGAAAGCAGTAACATGCTACACTACTCTAATGCAAGCAGTATAGAGAAGAATAGGCGATATCTGGTGATCAAGGGGGGGGCTTGCCTGGTTGCTCTGGCAAGTAGGAGGGGTCGTCAACTCCGTAGTCGAACTGGGCAGCAGCAGTGTCGGTCTCGTAGTCTACCGGAGAGAAGAGGGGGGAAGAAACAGTAAATACAATGCAAACATAAGCATGACGATGCGTGACATGACAATGAGCGGTGCTAGGTGTGTCCTAACGCGACAGTAGGTGGTACCGACGAAGGGGGGGGGACATCCGGGAAGTATTCCCGATGTTTCGCGTTTTCGGACAGACGGACCGGAGGGGAAAGTTGCGAGTTCGATAGGTTAGGGATGTGTGGTGGACGAACGGGCTGCGTATCCGGATTCGTCTCGTCGTTCTGAGCAACTTTCATGTACAAAGTATTTCCATCCGAGTTACGGATTAAAAGATATGATTTTCTAAAGATTTTAATAATTTCTGGAATTTAATTAATTATTTAATTTAATTCGAAATTTGGATTTATGACATCAGCATGATGTCATGCTGACGTCAGCAGTCAACGTTGACCGTTGACCTGGTCAACCTGACAGGTGGGTCCCACCTGTCAGGGCTGTTAGCTAATTAACTACTGTTTAATTAAATTAACTAACTAATTAGATTAATTTAAACAGGATTAATTAACTTAATTAATTTAGTTAATTAATTAATTAATTAATTTATTTTTTTTTATTTTTTTATTATTTTTATTAATATTTATTTTTATATTATTATTATTTTATTATTTTATTTTTTCTGGGGCTGGGCCCCTCTGTTAGTGGCACAGAGGCCATACAGGGTGCGGGCGACGGGTTACGGGCGCGCCCGTTCGGGCGCACGCCCAGGGGCACGCGGGCGTGGGCGCTGGCGGCCACGACGGGGCACGGCGCCGGCCAGGGGTGGGCGCAGCCCGGCTGGCCCTGGACGCCGGCCGGGACGGAGGAGGTCGCCGACCAAGGCAGGGGTCGCGGCTGGCGGGGCCTGGCAACGGAGCACTACGGCGGCGGCAGGTGTGTGCGCGGGCATGGCGTGGTGAGCGCGCATCGGACGCGGCCGGAGCGCGTCAACCGCGGGCGAGATCGGCGGGGACCGCGGCGACGAGCGCGAGCGCACGGGAGAGGGAGGGAGCGAGGCGGGGCTCACTGGGGCCGTAGGGGGATTGGCAGCGGGGCGCGAGGCGGTTGACGGCGACGACCGGGCGACGAGGAGGCAGGCCGTTGAGGTGGGGGAAGCAGGCCGGCGGGGGAGAAGGGAGCAGGCCGGTGGGGAAGAGGCGCCGGCGAGGTCCAGGCGGCGGGGTTGTCGGGCCCGAGGCGCGCGCGTGCGAGCGAGCTCTGATCCGATCTGGATCGGGGGGAGGAGGGGAACGGCGTGGGGGAAGAGTGGTGGTTAGGGTTTCGGGACCCTAGGGAGTGGGGGGATAAGGGAGTGGGGGCGCGGGGTGGGCCGGCCCGAGGGTTGAGGCAGGGGTGGGCCGGTCGGGCAGCCTGGTGGCCAGCTGGGCCAGTCGGCCCAGTGGGGGGAGGGTTTTCTCTTCTTTTTTTTCTGTTTGTTTCTCCCCTTTGCATTTTCTTTCATTATTTCTTTTCTGTTTTAATTCATTTAAAAGTATTTAGGAATTTTATAAAAATGTGTTTACTTCACCATAATTACCGATGCAATAATTGACATAGCCCGAACATTTTTATTTTAATATTTGAAAACTTTTGTCGTTTGACTTATTTAGGATTTAAATTTGAAACGGTTTTGAATTAACCCGAGATTAATTACAGTGACAGAGGTGACGTGCCATCATTAACGTGAGATTACTGTAGCATGATTATCCGGGCGTTACACAATCATAAAAGATGTCCAAGATAGTATATTTATATGTGAGAACCTCTCTTTCTTTATTACTTCCTATTAATTGCAACGATGACCAAAACTATGTTTGCCAACTCTCAACAACTTTTATGCCTCATACTCTTTATGTGTGAAGTCATTACTATCCATAAGATCAATATGGTCTCTTTTATTTCTTTTTATTCTTTCTATTTTCTCAAGATCATAGCAAGATAGCAAAGCCCTTGACTCAACACTAATCTTTATTATATATAGCTCACAGACTCGATTACATAGAGGGATCACAAAGCAAAACTCAAAACTAATTCATACCAAAACTTTATTCTACTAGATCAAGATATTACCCAAAGGATCGAACTAAGAAAAACGGTAAAGATAGGAATGTGATGGTGATACGATACCGGGGCACCTCCCCCAAGCTTGGCAGTTGCCAAGGGGAGTGCCCATACCCATGTGATTATGTCCTCGGAGGTGGTGATGATGGAGTTGTTGATGACGTAGGCTTGTCGTCTGTCTTCCAAGGCATAGGCTCACCATCATAGAAGGATGATCAAGTCTCCAGGATCCTCAAATCTGCAGCCAAACTCATCCTCTTGAATCTATATTCATACTCAAAGTTTTGGTTTTGCAGGTCATAGATCTGGGCTTGGAGATGCTCGATTTTCTCATGCTTGAAGATGGTCTCCCCAATGTTCTTGGCGTCCAGCTTGTGGTTGTTGGTGAACTCCGCGGTCATCATCTGGTTGGCGTTGAGTCCGCGTTCCACCATCCCTTAGCACTTGAAAACTTGTTGTTCCATTGTTTTGAGCTTTGCCTCCACGCTTCCGGTACTCCTTGGTCCCTCCACATCGCGGATGTGCAGCACCCCCTCACGCATCTCAATGGTTTGAGGGTGATGCAGCACCTCTGCGAGGTAGGGGTTGATGACCCTCTCGAAAAACTTGTCCTTGGGGGCGCTTGAAGACGTCATGGCGCTCTAGATCTGTCAGAAAAACGGCTCGAAACAAAGACAGAGGATATTTGCGTGATACGGTGGTCAAAACCTTCGGGAGATTATATAATGAATTTTTACCGACCAAAGAAGTACCATGCAAGAAAACAGAGTCCGAAGAGCACACGAGGTGCCCACGAGGCAGGGGGCGCGCCCAGTAGGGTAGGGCGCGCCCTCCACCCTCGTGGACGCCTCGTGTCCTTCCCGGACTACTTCTTATTTTCCTATTTTCTTAAATATTCCAAAACAGAGAAAAATTGCTATTAGAACTGTTTTGGAGTCGGTTTACTTACCGTACCACATGCCTATTCCTTTTCGGAGTCTGAAACATTCTGGAGAGTGTCCCTTATGTATTCCTCCGGGGTTACGGTGTCAATAATATTAGTTTCAACATTTATAGGATTGCCTGAGACATAATGTTTGATTCTTTGACCGTTCACCACCTTCGGATTTGTGCCTTCGAAGTTGTTGATTTTTATGGCACCGGAACAATAGACCTCCTCGATAACGTAAGGGCCTTCCCATTTAGAGAGAATTTTTCCTGCAAAAAAATCTTAAACGAGAGTTGAATAGCAACACATAATCACCTACGTTAAACTCACGCTTTTGTATCCTTTTGTCATGCCATCTTTTAACTTTTTCTTTAAACAGTTTTGCATTCTCATCTGCTTGGGTTCTACATTCATCAAGTGAGCTAATATCAAATAACCTCTTCTCACCGGCAAGTTTGAAATCATAATTGAGCTCTTTGATAGCCCAATATGCCTTATGTTCAAGTTCGAGAGGTAAGTGACATGCTTTTCCAAAAACCATTTTATACGGAGACATACCCATAGGATTCTTATATGCAGTTCTATAAGCCCATAATGCATCATCAAGCTTCTTAGACCAATTCTTTCTAGATCTATTAACAGTCTTTTGCAAAATTAATTTGAGCTCTCTATTACTCAATTCTACTTGACCACTAGACTATGGGTGATAAGGAGATGCAATTCTATGATTAACATCATACTTAGCAAGCATTTAACGAAGAGCACCATGAATAAAATGTGAACCACCATCAGTCATGAGATATCTAGGGACTCCAAACCTCAGAAAGATAACTTCTTTAAGCATCTTAATAGAAGTGTTATGATCAGCACTACTAGTTGGATGTAGCGACCCGACCTCAGACGGTCAAGTCTCCGTGCTTAAGTGTCATCCCTGGATCGGTATGCTGACACACACAGTACTCGAGGATTTATAACAGAGGTAAATCACATGTATAAAGTAACGTAAATACTATTACCTCAATCCAAATAGCGGAAGTAACAACAAGGTTGTGGATTCCCATCAACACCAACGGCAAAGTTGAGTGTAGGAATCGTAACCCTAACGTATCACTTACTCATCGTAAGAATCCTGCAACATGAGAAGTTGCAGCCACAAAGGGTCAGTACATTGAATGTACTGGCAAATTCACACCATAGGATAATGATGAATAATGCCTATCACTACATGCATATATGGCTGGTGGAAAAGCTCTATGGTTATAATGTTTTTGCGAAAAGCCAATTTTTCCCTACTGCAAAGGAATAAATTTTATTTAACTATCATGGTGGTTGTTAAACATTGAGAAGGTACCTCCAACTCAATCCCAATTAAGAACGTGATTAAACCCAATCAAATTTAAATTAAAGTAACATGATGAGATTCACAGGATAATCCAAGAACTAGATACTCAAGATGTCCATAACCGGGGACACGGCTAATCATGATTAGCTTGTACACTCTGCAGAGGTTTGCGCACTTTTCCCCACAAGACTCGATCGCCTCCGTTGGATTTCTCGCACTACAAGGTGTTTGAGAAACGGATGACCGAGACACAGTCTTTCAGAAGCATTTACTCTCTACTCCGGGAAGACTGTTACACCTACAATCCCCCTACATCTGCTAGTTCACCTCTTCAAGAGCTCACACAACGTACTCAACTATGCCAGAGCCCATAATGGCTTGTGGCTGCACACGGAAGTTTCTAGCATGAATAATCTTATGATCCCTTTGAGCCTGGGTGGCATTCCATAGGGTAATCACACGGGTCCTCCAGGATTCCCTTGGGCAAGCACTGGGTTCTCCAGGTGCCCGGGCAAACCACTAGGTGCTCCAGGGTGCCCCAACCAATCCACCCAGATGTGTATTAAAGTAGCCACCTTAAGTTAACCATTAATTAACAATACTCACATCTGTCATGGATACACTCCAACCCAATCCACGTCTACGAGCATAGCATAGCAGTATAAGCATAACGTAGAAGTAACTCCCAAGGGTTTGATAATAAAAGGACAATAGGTACTACCTCAACTACTTCCCATACCCCACATATTAATCAGATCCTAATCATGCAATTGTTTGAGGATTGATCTAATGCAATAAAAACTGGGTAATAATGGGATATGATCAAAGTGTGAACTTGCCTGTACTTTTGATGAAGATGATTCGCACTCATAACCTCTGATAGTTCTGGTCACACTCCGGTCAATCTATCGTAAGCAAGCAATAGTAACCACACATAAGCAATCACTCAAAAGATCGGAAAGAACGAAGAAGACAATTCGGAAAACATCGAAACCAAGCAAATAACTCTTGCAACATAAAGCAATTTCTAACAGTACCAAAATTATGTGAATTTGGCCTTATCAGAAAGTTTAGGTCAAGAGCTTCGATTTGCAAAAAGAATCAACTCACACGGAGTTATAAAACTCAAGTTATGAACAAAACAAGTTTGAAATCAAATCTGTTTGAAAATCAAATTTTAAGCTTTCAAAAACATGTTCAAGTTGATTATCTGGATAGAGGGGATCATAAAGAAGAAGTGGGCGTTGGTTTCGTTGGATTTGGATAAGCGGACAAAAAGTTGTGAGCGTTTGAAGTCTAGGGGCTAAACTATAAATAAAACATCTACAAAGAAGTCCCTGACTAAAACTAACAGAAAAGAAAAAGTATAAATAACGAACGTTCGCTAAAGAACGCTAAAGAACGAAACCGTTCGCTCCAGATCTAATCTGACGAGCATTCTCTAAAATAAAACTAACTAAAAAGAAAACCGAATTTTAAAAGGAAAAACCGATGAGAATCGGATCGGGCGGCGGTTATACCGGTTCGCGGTGGTTTGGCGGTTTTTGCGAGAAAACCGGCGGCGGCGAGGTTGAACTCCGGCGACAGCGGGCAGCTCGGGCTTGACCGGAGCGGCGGCTCTGGTGGCCTGCGGCGAGGGCGGAGTGGACGGGGAGGGGCGACGCGTCAAGGCGAGGAGGCTGGCGGCGTCGGCGGCGGTCCTCGGCGACGGGACGGAGCGAGGCGGCGACGACTCCGGCGAGGCGGCGGCGAGATGTGGGAGGGGGCGGCGCGGCGCGGCAGAGAGGAAAAAGCGGCGTCGGCGCGAGCTTATATAGAGGGGGCGAGGGGTTGCGTGGAGGAGGGGGCAAGGCGGCGCGGAGGTGGCCGGGTCGGCCACGGCGGCGGCGGACAGCGTGCCCGAGCGGGACTCCCGCTCGGGGAAGGAGAGAGGCGGCGCGCTGGGCTGGGCCTCGGCCTGGCAGGAGCTGGGCCGGCCCAGTTCGGCAGAGGGAAGTGTTCTTTTTTAACATTTTGCAGAGAGCAAAAATAAATAAAAGCACATAAAATAAAAACAAAACATAGGCATATTATATATCAAAATTTTTAGAAAAGTATTTCCTACAGCATGAACATTTTTCCAAAGTCAAATAAAATCCACAGAAATTCAAATAAAGCAAAGAGTGCTACCGGTGCAATAAAATCCAATAAAAATCATTTTAAAAATACCAAAATGATTTCAATTTTATTTCTCTCCAATTTTCTGATGTAGGGAATCATTTTACCCTAATTTCTGTATATTTTATTTTTGGAGAAAAATAATTTGAATAAAACCAAATAACTCTAAATTGAAAATAATTTCAAAGGGACTTTGAATTTGATGCTTTTAAACTTCCAACTCATATTTCATATGTTTTGAAGAAGTCATTTTATCTTCTCTCATGAAAATCATTAAGTTGCTTAAAGTTTCTGAATTTGGAATATTTCCAAATGAAATTCAAATATTTTCAAAAAAACCCTTTTCATTTAATTAAATGGAAGAAGTCATGTCAGCTTCTCTCTAGGGTTTTGTATTTGAAAAGAATTTGAATTCACGGAGATCATAAAAGCAAAGTGAAAGTTTGGGAAAGTCCTTTTATCCCCTCTCATTTAACTTTCGAAAAGTTTTCGAATTTCACACAAGCAACCACACCACAATCAAACAATCAATCATAACTTTTTATTTAATATAACATTCCAAAATTTAGAATTTTGGGATGTTACATTGGAATAGCTTCTACCCACTTAGTAACGTAATCAACAACAACTAAAATATGTGTATATCCATTAGAGGCAGGAAAAGGTCCCATGTAATCAAAGCCCCAAACATCAAACGGTTCAATAACAAGAGAATAATTCATAGGCATTTCTTGACGTCTACTAATATTACCAATTCTTTGACATTCGTCACAAGACAAGACAAACTTACAGGCATCTTTGAAGAGAGTAGGCCAATAAAAACCGGATTGCAATACATTATGTGCAGTTCTATCTCCAGCATGGTGTCCTCCATATGCCTCGGAGTGACACTTGCGTAGGATCTGTTCCTGTTCGTGCTCAGGTACACAACGTCTAATAACACCATCTACTCCTTCTTTATAAAGGTGTGGGTCATCCCAGAAGTAATGTCTTAAATCATAAAAGAACTTTTTCTTTTGCTGGTATGTGAAACTAGGTAGTATGAATTTAGCAACAATGTACTTAGCATAATCAGCATACCATGGAGCAGTACGAGAAGCATTTATGACAGCTAATTGTTCATCAGGAAAGCTATCATCAATAGGTAGTGGGTCATCAAGAACATTCTCTAACCTAGACAAGTTGTCTGCAACGGGGTTCTCAGCTCCCTTTCTATCAATAATATGCAAATCAAACTCTTGTAGCAAGAGAACCCATCTAATAAGTCTAGGTTTAGCATCTTTCTTTTCCATAAGATACTTAATAGCAGCATGATCAGTGTGAATAGTTACTTTAGAATCAACAATATAAGGTATGAACTTATCACAAGCAAATACAACTGCTAAGATTTTTTTTCAGTGGTAGCATAATTCTCTGAGCAGTGTCTAGAGTTTTACTAGCATATTGAATAACATTTAGTTTCTTATCAACTCTTTGTCCTAGAACAGCACCTACAGCATAATCGCTAGCATCACACATAATTTCAAAGGGTAAATCCCAATCAGGTGGCTGAACAATAGGTGCAGAAATCAAAGCTTTCTTACACAATCATCATCGAACACAAAAGGAATATATTTTTGCAATAAATTAGTCAGAGGCCTAGAGATTTTAGAAAAGTCCTGAATGAACCTCCTATAAAAGCCGGCATGACCAAGGAAACTTCTTATACCTTTAATGTCCTTGGGACACGGCATCTTTTCAATAGCATCAACTTTAGCTTTATCAACTTCAATACCTCTTTCAGAAATTTTATGCCCCAAGACAATGCCTTCATTAACCATAAAGTGGCACTTCTCCCAATTCAAAACAAGACTAGTATCTTCGCATCTCTGCAAAACTCGTTCAAGGTTGCTCAAGCAATCATCAAAAGAGGATCCATAAACGGAGAAATCATCCATGAATACCTCACAAATCTTTTCACAAAAGTCAGAGAATATAGCCATCATGCATCTTTGAAAGGTAGCAGGTGCATTACATAAACCAAAGGGCATACGTCTATAAGCAAAAGTACCGAAAGGGCAAGTAAAAGTAGTCTTTGCTTGATCATCCGCTGACACAGGTATTTGAGAGAAACCAGAGTAACCATCTAGAAAACAAAAATGTGTATGTTTGGATAGTCTTTCTAGCATTTGATGATATTTTTCAGTAGCTTTATTTAATTTACGGAAATCAATAACCATCCTATAACCTGTAACAATTCTTTGTGGGATCAATTCATCTTTATCATTAGGAACGACAGTAATACCTCCCTTCTTAGGGACACAATGGACAGGACTTACCCACTGACTATCAGCAACGGGATAAATTATACCTGCCTCAAGGAGCTTTAGTAGTTCCTTTCTTACCACTTCTTTCATCTTAGGATTTTGCTACGTCTTGAGCTTGCGTTGGTTTTCCTTGAAGAGGAAAGGGTGATGCAGCAAAGTAGTGTAAGTATTTCCCTCAGTTTTTGAGAACCAAGGTATCAATCCAGTAGGAGGCTCCTCAAAAGTCCCACGCACCTACACAAACAAACAAGAACCTCGCAACCAACGCAATAAAGGGGTTGTCAATCCCTTCACGGTCACTTGCGAAAGTGAGATCTGATAGAGATAATATGATAAGATAAATATTTTTGGTATTATTATGATACATATTGGAAAGTAAAAAGATGCAAATAAAAGTACATGGTAAACTTATATGATAAAAGATAGACCCGGGGGCCATAGGTTTCACTAGTGGCTTCTCTCAAGATAGCATAAGTATTACGGTGGGTGAACAAATTACTGTCGAGCAATTGATAGAAAAGCGCATAGTTATGAGATTATCTAGGCATGATCATGTATATAGGCATCACGTCCGTGTCAAGTAGACCGACTCCTGCCTGCATCTACTACTATTACTCCACACATCGACCGCTATCCAGCATGCATGTAGAGTATTAAGTTCATAAAGAATAGAGTAACACATTAAGAAAGATGACATGATGTAGAGGGATAAACTCGTGCAATATGATATAAACCCCACCTTTTTATCCTCGATGGCAACAATACAATACGTGCCTTGTTGCCCCTGCTGTCACTGGGAAAGGACACCTCAAGATTGAACCCAAAGCTAAGCACTTCTCCCATTGCAAGAAAGATCAATCTAGTAGGCCAAACCAAACTGATAATTCGAAGAGACTTGCAAAGATAACTTAATCACACATAAAAGAATTCAGAGGAGATTCAAATATTTCTCATAGATAAACTTGATCATAAACCCACAATTCATCGGATCTCGACAAACACACCGCAAAAAGAGTTACATCGAATAGATCTCCAAGAAGATCGAGGAGAACTTTGTATTGAGATTCAAAGAGAGAGAAGAAGCCATCTATCTAATAACTATGGACCCGAAGGTCTGTGGTAAACTACTCACAACTCATCGGAAGGGCCTTGGAGATGATGTAGAGGCCCTCCATGGTCGATTCCCCCTCCGGCGGAGCGCCGGCGAACGCTCCAAGATGGGATCTCGCGGATAGAGAAGGTTACGACAGTGGAAATAGTTTTTCGTGGTGCTCCTCCATGGTTTCAGGGTACGTGGGTACATACAGGAGGAAGAAGTAGGTCGGTGGACGCTCGAGGGGCCCGTGAGGGTGGGGGCGCCCACCTGTAGGGGGCGCGTCGGGCACCCTCGTGGTCGCCTCCTCTGTTGCTTGACGTCCACTCCAAGTCCCCTGGATCACGTTCGTTCCAAAAAGATCGCTCTCGAAGGTTTCATTCCGTTTGGACTCCGTTTGATATTCCTTTTCTTTGAAACACTGAAATAGGAAAAAAAACAGCAATTCGGGCTGGGCCTCCGGTTAGTAGGTTAGTCCCAAAAATGATATAAAAGTGTAAAGTAAAGCCCATAAACATCCAAAACGGGTAATATAATAGCATGGAACAATCAAAAATTATAGATACGTTGGAGACGTATCAAGCATCCCCAAGCTTAATTCCTGCTCGTCCTCAAGTAGGTAAATGGTAAAAACAGAATTGTTGATGTGGAATGCTACCTAGCATAATTCTCAATGTAATTTTCTTTATTGTGGCATGAATGTTCAGATCCAAATGATTCAAAATAAAAGTTCATATTGACATAAGAAATAGTAATACTTCAAGCATACTAACTAAGCAATCATGTCTTCTCAAAATAGCATGGCTAAAGAAAGTTCATCCCTACAAAATCATATAGTTTGGTCATGCTTCCATTTTCGTCACACAAGAATGCTCTCATCTTGCACACCCCCGATGACAAGCCAAGCAATTGTTTCATACTTTAATAATCTCAAACTTTTTTCAACTTTCACGCAATACATGAGCGTGAGCCATGGATATAGCACTATGGGTGGAATAGAATATGATGATGGAGGTTGTGTGGAGAAGACAAAAAGGAAGAAAGTCTCATGTTAATGAGGCATCAATGGGCTATGGAGATGCCCATCAATTGATGTCAACATGAGTAGTAGGGATTGCCATGCAACGGATGCACTAGAGCTATAAATGTATGAAAGCTCAACAAAAGAAACTAAGTGGGTGTGCATCCAACTTGCTTGCTCACGAAGACCTAGGGCATTTGAGGAAGCCCATCGTAGGAATATACAAGCCAAGTTCTATAATGAAAAATTCCCACTAGTATATGAAAGTGACAACATAAAAGACTTTTTATATGAAGAACATGGTGCTACTTTGAAGCACAAGTGTGGAAAAGGATAGTAACATTGCCCCTTTTTTATTTTCTTTTTCTTTTTTTGGGCCTTTCCTTTTTTTGGCCTTTCTTTTTTCTTTGGCCTTTCTTTTTTTTCTTTTTGGACTTTTATTTTATTTTATTTGGGGACAATGCTCTAATAATGATGATCATCACACTTCTATTTATTTACAACTCATGAATTACAACTCAAAACTAGAACAAGATATGACTCTATATGAATGCCTCCGGCGGTGTACCGGGATGGGCAATGAATCAAGAGTGACATGTATGAAAAATTATGCATGGTGGCTTTGCCACAAATACGATGTCAACTACATGATCATGCAAGGCAATATGACAATGATGATGCGTGTCATGATGATGAACGGAACGGTGGAAAGTTGCATGGCAATATATCCAGGAATGGCTATGGAAATGCCATAATAGGTAGGTATGGTGGCTGTTTTGAGGAAGATATAAGGAGGTTTATGTGTGATAGAGCGTATCGTATCACGGGGTTTGGATGCACCGGCGAAGTTTGCACCAACTCTCAAGGTGAGAAAGGGCAATGCACGGTACCGAAGAGGCTAGCAATGATGGAAGGGTAAGAGTGCGTATAATCCATGGACTCAACATTAGTCATAAAGAACTGATATACTTGTTGCAAAAATCTACAAGCCATCATAAACCAAGCACTACGCGCATGCTCCTAGGGGGATAGGTTGGTAGGAAAAGACCATCGCTCGTCCCCGACCGCCACTCATAAGGATGACAATCTAAGAACACCTCATATTTCAAATTTGTTACACAACGGTTACCATACGTGCATGCTACGGGACTTGCCAACTTCAACACAAGCATTCTTTAAATTCATAATTACCCAACTAGCATGACTCTAATATCACCACCTCCATATCTCAAAACAATTATCAAGTATCAAATTGATCAGAGCATCCAATTCACTTCCTATGATAGTTTTTATTATACCCAACTTAGATGCCCATCATTCCAGGACCAATTTTATAACCATAGAAAATACCATGCTGTTCTAAGAGACTCTCAAAATAATATAAGTGAAGAATGAGAGAATAACAATTTCTTCAAAATTAGGACACCGCCGTGCTCTAAAAGATATATGTGAAGTACTAGAGCAAAACTATCTAGCTCAAAAGATATAAGTGAAGCACATAGAGTATTCTAATAAATTCCAACCAAGTGGGCTTCTCCCAAAAGGTGTGTACAGCAAGGATGATTGTGGTAAACTAAAAAGCAAAGACTAATATCATACAAGACGCTCCAAGCAAAACACATATCATGTGGCGAATAAAAATATAGCTCCAAGTAAAGTTACCGATAGACGAAGACGAAAGAGGGGATGCCTTCCGGGGCATCCCCAAGCTTAGGCTTTTGGTTATCCTTGAATATCTTGGGGTGCCATGGGCATCCCCAAGCTTAGGCTCTTGCCACTCCTTATTCCATAGTCCATCAAATCTTTACCCAAAACTTGAAAACTTCACAACACAAAACTCAACAGGAAATCTCATAAGCTCCGTTAGTGCAAGAAAGAAAAACCACCACATAAGGTACTGTAATGAACTCATTCTTTATTTATATTGGTGTTAAACCTACTGTATTCCAACTTATCTATGGTTCATACCCTACATACTAGCCATAGATGCATCAAAATAAGCAAACAACACACGAAAAACAGAATCTGTCAAAAACAGAACAGTCTGTAGCAATCTGTAACTCTCGAATACTTCTGGAACTCTAAAAATCCTACCAAAATAGGAAGTCCTGGGAAATTTGTCTATTGATCTACATCAAAAAGAATCAACGCAAAATCACGTTTCTGTGAATTACTAAAATTATTTTCGTGCGCGCAAAGTTTCTGCTTTTCAGCAGATTCAAATTAACTATTACCATAGGTTTCCTATAGGTTCTACTTGGCACAAACACTAATTAAAACAAGAAAACACATCTAAACAGAAGGTTGATGAAATATTTATTACTAAACATAAGCAAAAAAAAAAAAAAAAATTGGGTTGCCTCCCAACTAGCGCTATTGTTTAACGCCCCAAGCTAGGCATAAAAGCGAGGATAGATCTAAGTAATGCCATCTTTGGCACTCAATTCATAAGTAGCTCGCATGATAGATTCATAAATTAATTTAACTTTATTTCTAGGTAATTGTTCCATGCCTTTCCTTAATGGAAATTGGAATCTAATATTCCCTTCCTTCCTATCAATAATTGCACCAATCATTCTAAGGAAAGGTTACCAAGAATAATAGGACATGAAAGATTGCAATCTATGTCAAGAACGATAAAATCTACGGGCACATAGTTCTTATTTGCAACAATAAGAACATCATTGATCCTTCCCATAGGTTTCTTAATGGTGGAATCCGCAAGGTGCAAATTTAAAGAGCAATCATCAAGATCATGGAAACCTAGAATATCGCATAAAGTTTTCGGAATCGTGGAAACACTAGCACCCAAATCACACAAAGCATAGCACTCATGATCTTTAATTTTAATCTTTATAGTAGGTTCCCACTCATCATAAAGTTTTCTAGGTATAGAAACTTCCAAATTAAGTTTTTCCTCATAAGATTGCATCAAGGCATCAACAATATGTTTGGTAAAAGCTTTATTTTGACTATAAGCATGAGGAGAATTCAACACGGATTGCAACAAGGAAATACAATCTATTAAAGAACAATTATCATAATTAAATTCCTTGAAATCCAAGAGAGTGGGTTCAATGCTATTTAAAGTCTTGACCTCTGCAATCCCACTTTTACCAAATTCAGCATCAAGATCTAAAAACTCTGAATCATTGGGACGCCTTTTAACTAAAGTTGACTCATCTCCAGTCCCATCATTATTAAGATTCATATTGCAAAACAAGGATTTAATAGGGAACATATCAATAACTTTTAGATCTTCATCATTATTTTCAGGGAAACTAGAAGAACACGCTTTTACAAAGCAATCTTTCTTAGCACGCAATCTAGCGGTTCTTTCTTTGCACTCATCAATGGAAATTCTCATAGCTTTGAGAGACTCATTGATATCATGCTTAAGAGGAGTAGATCTAAGTTTCAAAGAGTCAACATCAAGCGAAAGTCTATCAACGTTCCTAGCCAAATCATCAACTTTAAGCAATTTTTCTTCAAGCAAGGCATTAAAATTCTTTTGAGAGATCATAAATTCTTTAACATTATTCTCAAAATAATAGGGCATCTTATTAAAATTACCATAAGAATTATTTAGGAATTTCCATAATTGTTAGAGGAATTACTAGGGAACGGTCTAGGATTAAAGTTTCCTCTATAAGCATTGTTACCAAAATTATTCCTACCAACAAAATTCACATCCATATATTCATTGTTATTCTCAATCAAAGTAGACAAAGGCATATCATTGGGACCAATAGGAATACTCTTAGTAGCAAACAATTTCATAAGTTCATCCATCTTTCCACTCAAAACATTAATTTCTTCTATAGCATGCACTTTTTACTAGTAGATCTTTCGGTGTGCCATTGAGAATAATTAGCCATAATGTTATCAAGGAGTTTAGTAGCTTCTCCTAAGGTGATTTCCATAAAAGTGCCTCACGCGGCCGAATCTAAAAGATTTCTAGAAGCAAAATTCAATTCGGCATATTTTTTTATAATCATCCATAAATTCAAACCATGAGTAGGGCAATTGCGAATCATCAATTTCATTCTTTCCCAAGATTGGGCAACATGCTCATGATCAAGTTGTTTAAAATTCATAATATCGTTCCTAAGAGAGATGATCTTAGCGGGAGGAAAATACTTAGAGATAAAAGCATCTTTGCACTTATTCCATGAATCAATACTATTCTTAGGCAAAGACGAAAACCAAACTTTAGCACGATCTCTAAGTGAAAACGGAAATAACTTCAATTTAACAATATCATTATCCGTATCTTTCTTCTTTTGCATCTCACACAAATCAACAAAGTTGTTTAGATGGGTAGCGGCATCTTCACTAGGAAGGCCGGAGAATTGATCTTTCATAACAAGATTCAACAAAGCAGCATTGATTTCACAAGACTCAACATCATTAAGAGGAGCAATCGGAGTACTAAGGAAATCATTATTATTGGTATTGGAAAATCACACAATTTGGTATTATCTTGCGCCATCGCGACAAGCAATCCAACACACAAGCAAACAAAAAGGCGAGCGAAAGAGAGAGGAGATTGGGAAAGAGAGGGCGAATAAAACGGCAAGGGTGAAGTGGGGGAGAGGAAAACGAGAGGCAAATGGCAAATAATGTAATGCGAGGGAGATGAGTTTGTGATGGGTACTTGGTATGTCTTGACTTGAGCGAAGACCTCCCCGGCAACGGCGCCAGAAATCCTTCTTGCTACGTCTTGAGCTTGCGTTGGTTTTCCTTGAAGAGGAAAGGGTGATGCAGCAAAGTAGCGTAAGTATTTCCCTCAGTTTTTGAGAACCAAGGTATCAATCCAGTAGGAGGCTCCTCAAAAGTCCCACGCACCTACACAAACAAACAAGAACCTCGCAACCAACGCAATAAAGGGGTTGTCAATCCCTTCACGGCCACTTGCGAAAGTGAGATCTGATAGAGATAATATGATAAGATAAATATTTTTGGTATTTTTATGATATAGATTGGAAAAGTAAAAGATGCAAATAAAAGTAGATGGTAAACTTATATGATAAAAGATAGACCCAGGGGCCATAGGTTTCACTAGTGGCTTCTCTCAAGATAGCATAAGTATTACGGTGGGTGAACAAATTACTGTCGAGCAATTGATAGAAAAGCGCATAGTTATGAGATTATCTAGGCATGATCATGTATATAGGCATCACGTCCGTGACAAGTAGACCGACTCCTGCCTGCATCTACTACTATTACTCCACACATCGACCGCTATCCAGCATGCATCTAGAGTATTAAGTTCATAAGAACAGAGTAACGCATTAAGAAAGATGACATGATGTAGAGGGATAAACTCATGCAATATGATATAAACCCCATCTTTTTATCCTCGATGGCAACAATACAATACGTGCCTTGCTGCCCCTGCTGTCACTGGGAAAGGACACCGCAAGATTGAACCCAAAGCTAAGCACTTCTCCCATTGCAAGAAAGATCAATCTAGTAGGCCAAACCAAACTGATAATTCGAAGAGACTTGCAAAGATAACTTAATCACACATAAAAGAATTCAGAGGAGATTCAAATATTTCTCATAGATAAACTTGATCATAAACCCACAATTCATCGGATCTCGACAAACACACCGCAAAAAGAGTTACATCGAATAGATCTCCAAGAAGATCGAGGAGAACTTTGTATTGAGATTCAAAGAGAGAGAAGAAGCCATCTAGCTAATAACTATGGACCCGAAGGTCTGTGGTAAACTACTCACAACTCATCGGAAGGGCCTTGGAGATGATGTAGAGGCCCTCCATGGTCGATTCCCCCTCCGGCGGAGCGCCGGCGAAGGCTCCAAGATGGGATCTCGCGGATACAGAAGGTTACGGCGGTGGAAATAGTTTTTCGTGGTGCTCCTCGATGGTTTCAGGGTACGTGGGTATATATAGGAGGAAGAAGTAGGTCGGTGGACGCTCGAGGGGCCCACGAGGGTGGGGGCGCGCCCACCTATAGGGGGCGCGCCGGGCACCCTCGTGGGCGCCTCCTCTGTTGCTTGACGTCCACTCCAAGTCCCCTGGATCACGTTTGTTCCAAAAAGATCGCTCCCGAAGGTTTCATTCCGTTTGGACTCCGTTTGATATTCCTTTTCTTCGAAACACTGAAATAGGCAAAAAAAACAGCAATTCGGGCTGGGCCTCCGGTTAGTAGGCTAGTCCCAAAAATGATATAAAAGTGTAAAGTAAAGCCCATAAACATCCAAAACGGGTAATATAATAGCATGGAACAATAAAAAATTATAGATACGTTGGAGACGTATCAGATTTAACCGTCGTTGGTGATCAATAACTGGTTTGGCGTCTTCCTCCAAATTTATTTTGTGTTGACATAAAGTGGGACTAATGCCCTTAAGATCATCAAGAGTATATCCAATAGCAGCACGGTGCTTCTTCAGAGTTTTCAATAATCTTTCCTCTGCCTGCTCTAAAAGGTTAGCACTAATAATAACAGGATATATCTTCTTTTCATCAAGATAAGCATATTTAAGAGTATCAGGTAAAGGTTTAAGCTCAAACACGGGATCACCCTTGGGTGGAGGGGGATCTCCTAGGATTTCAACAGGTAAGTTGTGTTTCAAAATAGGACCCTGTTTAAAGAATACTTCATCTATTTCCCTTCTTTCATTCATAAACATATCATTTTCATGGTCTAGCAAATATTGTTCTAAAGGATCATTAGGAGGCACGGCAATAGAATCAAGACCAATAATTTCATCCTTACTAGGCAATTCTTTATCATGGGGTTGTCTACGAAACTTAGTAAAATTAAACTCATGAGACATATCCCCTAAGCCAATTGTAACAACATCCTTTTCGCAATCAATCTTAGCATTAACAGTATTCAAGAAGGGTCTACCAAATATAATGGGACAAAAGTCATCTAGTGGGGAACCAAGAACAAGAAAATCAGCAACGTATTTAACTTTCCCACACAAGACTTCAACATCTCTAACTATCCCTATTGGTGAAATAGTATCTCTATTGGCAAGTTTAATTGTAACAGCAATATCTTCTATCTCAGCAGGTGCAATGTCATGCATAATTTCTTTATATAAGGAATGAGGTATTGCACTAGCACTAGCACCCATATCACGTAAGCCATGATAACAATGATCTCCTATTTTAACAGAAATAACAGACATGCCTACAACGGTTCTATGTTTCTTAGCATCGGGTCTAGCAATTCTAGTGGCTTCATCACAGAAATAAATAACATGCCCATCAATATTATCAGCCAAGAGATCTTTAACCATAGCAATACTAGGTTCAACTTTCATTTTCTCAGGAGGTGTATATGTTCTAGTATTACTCTTACGAACCACAGTTGAAGCTTTAGCATGATCCTTTATCCTAGCAGGGAAAGGTGGTTTCTCAACATAAGTAGTAGGAACAATAGGATCATTATAAGTGATAATCTTTTCTTCAACTGTAACAGGTGCAACTACTTTTACTTCAGTGGGAGGATTATATTTAAACCACTTCTCCTTAGGGAGATCAACATGAGTAGCAAATGATTCACAGAAGGAAGCTACTATCTCAGAGTCAAGTCCATATTTAGTGCTAAATCCACGAAAAGCATCGGTATCCATAAAAGATTTAACACAATCGAACTTAGGTGTCATACCTGACTCCTTACCATCGTCGGAATCCCAATCTTCAGAGTTGCGTTTAATTCTTCCCAATAAATCCCACTTGAATTCAATAGTCTTCATCATATAAGAACCAGGACAAGAAGTATCGAGTATGGTGCGATTACTGAGAGAAAGCCGAGCATAAAAATTTTGAATAATCATTTCTCTTGAGAGCTCATGATTGGGGCATGAATATAACATTGACTTAAGCCTCCCCCAAGCTTGAGCGATGCTTTGTCCTTCGCGAGGGCAAAAATTATATATATAATTACGATCATGATGAACAAGATGCATAGGATAAAACTTCTGGTGAAATTGCAATTTCAATCGTTTATAGTCCCAGGATCCCATATCATCACATTGCCTATACCATGTCAATGCATCTCCCTTCAAAAATAAAGGGAAGACCTTCTTCTTAACAACATCATCGGGCATACCTGCAAGCTTAAATAATCCACAAACTTCATCCACATAGATAAGGTGTAAATCAGGATGCAATGTTCCATCTCCTACAAAGGGATTAGCTAGCAGTTTCTCTACCATACCCGAAGGAATTTCAAAGTAAACATTTTGAGTAGGTTCAGTAGGTTGAGGAGCAATTCTTTGCTCTACTGGTCGGGGTGAAGATACCCCGAACAAGCCCCTCAAAGGATTAGTTTCCATAGTAACAAGTGAAAGTAAATTTCAACACACTATATAAATTTTTCATTACCAAGTTCCACTCACCAAAGGCGCTTCACTCCCCGGCAACGGCGCCAGAAAAGAGTCTTGATGACCCACAAGTGTAGGGGATCTATCATAGTCCTTTCGATAAGTAAGAGTGTCGAACCCAACAAGGAGCAGAAGGAAATGACAAGCGGTTTTCAGTAAGGTATTCTCTACAAGCACTGAAATTGTAGGTAACAGATAGTTTTGTGATAAGATAATTTGTAACGGGTAACAAGAAATGAAAGTAAATAAGGTGCAGCAAGGTGGCCCAATCCTTTTTGTAGCAAAGGACAAGCCTAGACAAGTTCTTATAGTGAGAAAAGCGCTCCCGAGGACACATGGGAATTATCGTCAAGCTAGTTTTCATCACGCTCATATGATTCGCGTTCGTTACTTTGATAATTTGATATGTGGGTGGACTGGTGCTTGGGTACTGCCCTTTCTTGGACAAGCATCCCACTTATGATTAACCCCTATTGCAAGCATCCGCAACTACAAAAGAAGTATTAAGGTAAACCTAACCATAGCATGAAACATGTGGATCCAAATCAGCCCCTTACGAAGCAACTTATAAACTAGGGTTTAAGCTTCTGTCACTCTAGCAACCCATCATCTACTTATTACTTCCCAATGCCTTCTTCTAGGCCCAAATAATGGTGAAGTGTCATGTAGTCGACGTTCACATAACACCACTAGAGGCGAGACAACATACATCTCATCAAAATATCGAACGAATACCAAATTCACATGACTACTAATAGCAAGACTTCACCCATGTCCTCAGGAACAAACGTAACTACTCACAAAGCATATTCATGTTCATAATCAGAGGGGTATTAATATGCATTAAGGATCTGAACATATGATCTTCCACCAAATAAACCAACTAGCATCAACTACAAGGAGTAATCAACACTACTAGCAACCCACAGGTACCAATCTGAGGTTTTGGTACAAAGATTGGATACAAGAGATGAACTAGGGTTTGAGAGGAGATGGTGCTGGTGAAGATGTTGATGGAGATTGACCCCCTCCCGATGAGAGGATCGTTGGTGATGACGATGGTGATGATTTCCCTCTCCCGGAGGGAAGTTTCCCCGGCAGAACATGTGACGCCCGGATAATTAAGCTACAGCAACCCTCTGCTAATGATGTCACGTCACTTCGATTACCGTTGCTAATCTCGCGTTAGTTCGAAACCGATTCAAATTCAAATTCAAAATCAAGCAAACAATGAAAGTTTTCAAATGTTAAAACCAAAATGTTCTGGATGTGATAAATAATGCGTAAGTAATATTGGTGGAGAAACAACCTTTTTATAAAATGTTTGACTGCCCTAGACTAATTAAAAATAGTGGCTAAAATAATAATTTAATTGCTTTTGAAGTTATGAAAGTATTAAACTAATTATATTTTGACTACAAACTAGGTTTGGCAGTGGCCTATATTGTTGATACTAATTTAGGTGCTAACTTGGTATTTCATAAAACTAAAATAAAAGAAACTATAAATGAAAACAGAAGAGAATAAATGAAAGAAAAGGAAAAAAACAAAACAAACAGAAAAGGAAAAGAAACCCCCCTCGGCCCAACTGGGCCTTGGCCCAGCCAGGCCGGCCCACGCCACTGGCCTACTTAGGCCTCCCCCCACTCCAACGTAACCCTAGCCCACTACCCCACCACTCGCCCCCACCCCCCACGATCCCCTCTCCCCGATCCGGATCTGGAAGAGGGCCACGACCCCGTCCCCGACGCCAACGGCGCCCCGACCGTCGCGCCCGTCGCCGCCCCATCGCGCCTGCATCCTCCTCCGCGACGCCACCTCGCCGGTGCCGCACCTCCCGGCCTCCTTCCTCTCCTTCGTGCACCGCGTTGTCTTCCCCGAGCTCCGCGCGCGCCCCATCCGTGGCCGCCCCGACCCCGTCGCCGGAGGCCACCTCGCTGGTTCGCCAGCGCCGTCGACCTCCCCTGCGTCGTCGTCGTCCCCGACCTCCTCCCCGCGCCCACTGCCCCGTACCCTGCCACTCCCCCTGTGAGCTCCTCCCCCTCGCTGTTTTCCTCGCTCACACACGGCGCCTGCGCTGTCCCCGCCACGGTCACCGCCCCCCTCCTGGCTCAAGCGCGCACGCACCGCACCAGGTGACCCTGCGCCCGCCCACGGTGGCCTGCTGTCACCGCCCTACACGCCCGGCGACGGCCGCGCCCCTACCTCCGGACGCCTCCGTTGCCCCGTCCGCTTTCGCCCCTGGCCCCCTTGCGGTTCCCGCAGTGGCTGCCGCCGCTCGCCGTCCCACCTCCGCCCCCTGGTCGTGCTCCGGCGAACACTCGCCGTGCCCTGGGTCTGCCTTCGGGCGCCCACGCCCGAGCGCCTCCGCCCGGCTCCGCCCGATTAGCCACACCCGCTATGGCCCCTCTAGGCCACTGACAGGGGGGCCCCGCCCCCTAAAACGTTAAAAAAAGGAATTAAAAAAGAACTAAAAAATAAAAATATTAATTAATTAATTAATTGACTAAATTAATTAACTTAATAAATTGAGTTTAATTAACCTAATCAATTAACTAAACTAATTAAACCTGCTTAGTTAGTCTTAGACAATGACAGTGGGACCCCCATGTCAGTTTGACTAGGTCAACTGACTAGTTGACTACTGACATCACCCTGACATCATGCTGACGTCATAATTGCATTTTCTAATTAAATTAATTATGTTAATTCTAAAAATGAATTAAATATTTAAAAATTAATATAAAATAATCCGTAGCTCGGATGAAAAAACTTTGTACATGAAAGTTGCTCAGAACGACGAGGCGAATCCGGATACGCAGCCCGTTCGTCCGCCACACATCCCTAGCATAGCAAACACGCAACTTTCCCCCTCCGGTTCATCTGTCCGAAAACGCGAAACACCGGGAATACTTTCCTGGATGTTTCCCCCTTCGCCGGTACCACCTCCTACCACGTTAGGTCACCCCTAGCACCGTGTATCGCCATGTTATGCTTTGTGATGCTTTGATTACTCTGTTATTTATTGTGTTCCCCCTCCGTTACTTCTTTCCGGTAGACTCCGAGACCGCTGCTGGTACCCTTGTGATCGACTACATCGACGACGAACCCTTCTTGCCAGAGCAACCAGGCAAGCCCCCCCCTGATCACCAGATATCGCCTATTCTTCTCTATACTGCTTGCATTAGAGTAGTGTAGCATGTTACTGCTTTCGGTTAACCCTATTCTGTTGCATAGCCTCTCATTGTTGCTACAGTTGTTACCCTTACCTGCTATCCTACTGCTTAGAATAGGATGCTAGTTTTTCCATCAGTGGCCCTACATTCTTGTCCGTCTGCCATGCTATACTACTGGGCCGTGATCACTGCGGGAGGTGATCACGGGTATATACTTTATACTTTATACATGATACATGTGGTGACTAAAGTCGGGTCGGCTCGAGGAGTACCCGCAAGTGATTCTGATGAGGGGGCTGAAAGGACAGGTGGCTCCATCCCGGTAGAGGTGGGCCTGGGTTCCTGACGGCCCCCGACTGTTACTTTGTAGCGGAGCGACAGGGCAGGTTGAGACCACCTAGGAGAGAGGTGGGCCTGGCCCTGGTCGGCGTTCGCGGATACTTAACACGCTTAACGAGATCTTGGTATTTGATCTGAGTCTGGCCATTTGGTCTATACGCACTAACCAACTACGCGGAAACAGTTATGGGCACTCGACGTCGTGGTATCAGCCGAAGCTCTTCTTGACGTCAGCGACGGAGCGGCGCGTGCCGGATTGGACTGGAACGCCTGCTAGGCTAGGTCTGCTTCCGGCCGCGTACGCAACGTGCAGGTGTGCAATGGGCGATGGTCCCAGACCCCTGCGCGCATAGGATTTAGACCGGCGTGTTGACCTCTCTGTTGAGCCTAGGTGGGGCTGCGACGTGTTGATCTTATGAGGCCGGGCATGACCCAGGAAAGTGTGTCCGGCCAAATGGGATCGAGCGTGTTGGGTTATGTGGTGCACCCCTGCAGGGAAGTTTATCTATTCGAATAGCCGTGTCCCTCGGTAAAAGGACGACCCGGAGTTGTACCTTGACCTTATGACAACTAGAACTGGATACTTAATAAAACACACCCTTCCAAGTGCCAGATACAACCCGGTGATCGCTCTCTAACAGGGCGATGAGGAGGGGATCGCTGGGTAGGATTATGCTATACGATGCTACTTGGTGAACTTACCATCTACTCTCTCCTACATGCTGCAAGATGGAGGTGGCCAGAAGCGTAGTCTTCGACAGGATTAGCTATCCCCTCTTATTCTGGCATTCTGCAGTTCAGTCCACCGATATGGCCCTTTACACATATACCCATGCATATGTAGTGTAGCTCCTTGCTTGCGAGTACTTTGGATGAGTACTCACGGTTGCTTTTCTCCCTCTTTTCCCCTTTCTATACCTGGTTGTCGCAACCAGATGCTGGAGTCCAGGAGCTAGAGATCCCGAGGATGATTCTACATGGAGTTCGGCTTCGAGGAGTAGTTAGGAGGTCCCAAGCAGGAGGCCTTGCCTTTTTGATCGTTGCTACTTTTGTGCTAGCCTTCTTAAGGCAAACTTGTTTAACTTATGTCTGTACTCAGATATTGTTGCTTCCGCTGACTCGTCTATGATCGAGCAATTGTATTCGAGCCCTCGAGGCCCGTGGCTTGTATTATGATGCTTGTATGACTTATTTATGTTGTAGAGTTGTGTTGTGATATCTTCCCGTGAGTCCCTGATCTTGATCGTACACATTTGCGTGCATGATTAGTGTACGGTCAAACCGGGGGCGTCACAGAACAGCTCCGCCGGAGCCCTAGATTGGTTCCGCCAAGGTTCCGCCTCGTGGCGGTGGAGTTTCGTCCTGTAAGCTTGCTTATGATTTTTTTCCAGGGTAAAAGACCTCATATAGAAGAAGACGGGCACCGAAGGGCTGCCAGGTGGCCCACGATGCAGGGGGCAGGCCCAGGGGGTAGGGCGCGCCCCCACCCTCGTGGCCAGGGTGTGGGCCCCCTCTGGTACTTCTTCCGCTCAATAATTATCATTAATTCCAAAAATGACTTCCGTGGAGTTTCAGGACTTTTGGAGCTGTGCAGAATAGGTCTCCAATATTTGCTCCTTTTCCAGCCCAGAATCCCAGCTTCCGGCATTCTCGCTCTTCTTGTTAAACCTTGTAAAATAAGAGAGAATAGCCATAAGTATTGTGACATAACGTGTAATAACAGCCCATAATGCAATAAATATTGATATAAAAACATGATGCAAAATGGACGTATCAAGGGAGATGAGTTTGTGATGGGTACTTGGTATGTCTTGACTTGAGCGAAGACCTCCCCGGCAACGGCGCCTGAAATCCTTCTTGCTACCTCTTGAGCACTGCGTTGGTTTTCCCTTGAAGAGGAAACGGTGATGCAGCAAAGTAGCGTAAGTATTTCCCTCAGTGTTTGAGAACCAAGGTATCAATCCAGTAGGAGGCTCCTCACAAGTCCCTCGCACCTACACAAACAAACAAGAATCTCGCAACCAACGCGACAAAGGGGTTGTCAATCCCTTCACGGTAACTTGCGAAAGTGAGATCTAATAGAGATAATAAGATAAGATAAATATTTTTGGTATTTTTATGATATAGATTGAAAAGTAAAGATTGCAAAATAAAGTAGATTGGAAACTTATATGATAAAAGATAGACCCGGGGGCCATAGGTTTCACTAGTGGCTTCTCTCAAGATAGCATAAGTATTACGGTGGGTGAACAAATTACTGTCGAGCAATTGATTGAAAAGTGCATAGTTATGAGAATATCTAGGCATGATCATGTATATAGGCATCACGTCCGCGACAAGTAGACCGACTCCTTCCTGCATCTACTACTATTACTCCACACATCGACCGCTATCCAGCATTCATCTAGAGCATTAAGTTCATAAGAACAGAGTAACGCATTAAGAAAGATGAAATGATGTAGAGGGATAAACTCAAGAAATATGATATAAACCCCATCTTTTTATCATCGATGGCAACAATACAATACGTGCCTTGCTGCCCTGTTGTCACTGGGAAAGGACACCGCAAGATTGAACCCAAAGCTAAGCACTTCTCCCATTGCAAGAAAGATCAATCAAGTAGGCCAAACCAAACTGATAATTCGAAGAGACTTGCAAAGATAACAATCATACATAAAAGAATTCAGAGGAGATTCAAATATTTCTCATAGATAAACTTGATCATAAACCCACAATTCATCGGATCTCGACAAACACACCGCAAAAAGAGTTACATCGAATAGATCTCCAAGAAGATCGAGGAGAACTTTGTATTGAGATTCAAAGAGAGAGAAGAAGCCATCTAGCTAATAACTATGGACCCGAAGGTCTGTGGTAAACTACTCACAACTCATCGGAGAGGCTATGGTGTTGATGTAGAAGCCCTCCGTGGTCGATTCCCCCTCAGGCAGAGCGCCGGCGAAGGCTCCAAGATGGGATCTCGCGGATACAGAAGGTTGCGGTGGTGGAAATTGGGTTTCATGGTGCTCCTGGATGTTTTCGGGGTACGGAGGTATATATAGGTGAAGGAGGTCGGTCAGGGGAGCCTCGAGGGGCCCACGAGGGTGGGGGGCGCGCCCACCCCCCTAGGGCACGCCTTGCACCCTCGTGGCCGCCTCGGCTACTTCTTGACATCCACTCCAAGTCTCCTGGATTGCGTTTGCTCCAAAAAGATCATTCCCGAAGGTTTCATTCCGTTTGGACTCCGTTTGATATTCCTTTTCTTCGAAACACTGAAATAGGCAAAAAAACAGCAATTCGGGCTGGGCCTCCGGTTAGTAGGTTAGTCCCAAAAATGATATAAAAGTGTAAAGTAAAGCCCATAAACATCCAAAACGGTTACTATAATAGCATGGAGCAATCAAAAATTATAGATATGTTGGAGACGTATCAGGAGGTGCATGGGAGCTGGAACCCTTGCCCCTGGCGCAGCCCTTCCCCCAACTCCTCCTCCTCCGTTGAGCGTAGCGAAGATCTGCCGGAGAACCACGAGCTCCACCACCACGCGGTCATGCTGCCGGAGTTCTCCCTCAACTTCTCCTCTCCCCTTGCTGGATTAAGAAGGAGGAGACGTCCCCGGGCTGCACGTGTGTTGAACACGGAGGCGCCGTCCGTTTGGCGCTTGGATCGGATCTTCCGCGATTTGAATCGCCGCGAGTACGACTCCATCAACCGCGTTCTTGTAACGCTTCTGCTTAGCGACCTTCAAGGGTATGAAGATGCACTCCCTCTCTCTCGTTGCTAGCATCTCGTAGATTGATCTTGGTGACACGTAGGAAACTTTTGAATTATTACTACGTTCCCCAACAATATGCCCTAGAGGCAATAATAAAGTTGTTCTTTATATTTCCTTATATCATGATAAATGTTTATTATTCATGCTAGAATTGTATTAACCAGAAACTTGATACATGTGTGAATACATAGACAAAACACAGTGTCCCTTGTATGCCTCTACTAGACTAGCTCGTTAATCAAAGATGGTTAAGTTTCCTAACCATAGACATGTGGTGTCATTTGATGAACGGGATCACATCATTAGGAGAATGATGTGATGGACAAGACCCATCCGTTAGCTTAGCATAATGATCGTTAAGTTTTATTGTTATTACTTTCTTCATGACTTATACATATTCCTTTGACTATGAGATTATGCAACTCCCGAATACCGGAGGAATACCTTGTGTGCTATCAAACGTCACAACATAACTGGGTGATTATAAAGATGCTCTACAGGTATCTCCAAAGGTGTTTGTTGGGTTGGCATAGATCGAGATTAGGATTTGTCACTCCGAGTATCAGACAGGTATCTCTGGGCCCTCTCGGTAATGCACATCATGATGAGCCTTGCAAGCAATGTGACTAATGAGTTAGTTGTGGGATGATGCATTACAGAACGAGTAAAGAGACTTGCCAGTAACGAGATTGAACTAGGTATGAAGATACCGACGATCGAAGCTCGGGCAAGTAACATACCGATGACAAAGGGAATTACGTATGTTGTCATTATGGTTTGACCGATAAAGATCTTCGTAGAATATGTAGGAACCAATATGAGCATCCAGGTTCCGCTGTTGGTTATTGACTGAAGATGTTTGTCGGTGTACAAAAGTAGGGGCTCTCCTTTTGACCCCTTTACTTGTGCACGGGCAGTCAGAGCCACGCACAACCGGCCGCACTTGGCAAGGCAAGGAAGGCGAACCATGGTAGAACCAAAGGACAAAATAAGCAAAGCAACGCCAAGGCCGAGACACAGAGAGCAGAGGGACGAAGCAGGTTCCCCCGGCAAGATCCTTGCCGGGGCGGCCTCTGCGGCCCCGGCAAGACCCTTGCCGGGGCAGCTCGCCCCAACACCAACAGAGCGAGCCACCCTTGAGCCCACGGTTTCCAACGCCATCAACTGCGTTGGGCCAGGGCTCGGGAGGCACCTCCGTGGTGGTATGCAGATCTTTGTGAAGACAAGAATATCGCTCTTAAATCAGAGGATTAGAAGACGACGAACCTCGGCAAGATCCTTGCGAGGAAGCCCACGAGACCCCCGGCAAGGCCCTTGCCGAGGACGACCACGACGCCGCGGCAAGACCCTTGCCGGGGCCCCGGCAAGGCCCTTACCAAGGGCGTCCGCGAGGCCGCAGCCAGGCCCACACCCGACAAGCTTTTACCACCAATCCCATGCAGCTGCCAGCCCACAAGCCGGGCAGGCACCTGCGTGTCGACGCGGGGTTTCTTCGCCAACTCGGCACGTGCTTACGTGGTGGCATGCAGATCTTCCTGGAGGCTCCACCACCACGCCACCTCAGCTACTTGCCTATCTACATGGCGCCACCGCACCGCTGGCCCAGGCGCGTGACAAGACGAGGCGAAGCGGCGATAAAGCAAGGGCGACACGTCAGGGGCGCATTTAATGCGTCTTGTCCCGTAATGGCTAGCGATAAGCTTAGCCACAGTACCTCGACGCCACCTCCTGGTGCCACTATGGCGATCCCTTGGCCTATAAAAGGAGACCCAGGGCATCCAGGAGAAGGATTCGGACCCTTGAACAAGTTACGCTCCCTGTAGCTAGTTCGAGCTCCTCAAGAACACAGATATACAACCAGCAAAGCAGGACTAGGGTATTACGCATCTTTGCGGCCCGAACCTGGGTAAACGATTCTTGTGCTTGTACTGACTGCTGATCCTGCTCTCCTCACCACTCCAGCGCCTCGCAACCATAGAAGGGATTCCTTTGATCCCATAGGTGTCATTTCCCACCGACATCTTTGGTGCGCCAGGTAGGGGGCGCAGTAGTGAGAATCTGGTTCTACGGCCAGTGGCACGGTACTTCGTTGCCGTGACTCCCAAGAAGGAGATTGCTAGAAGAAAAAGATGCCACCTGTGAACGCATACGACGCCAGCACGGCAACGAAAGAGCTAAGTCACGCAAAACTTTAAACTTTTCTTCTTAATATAAGGTTATCATCCCTGGAGATTCTGCCCTATGTATGGAAGCCTGCACACAAAGGGGCCCTTCCGCGATTGGCAACGCCCTTGTTCTGTTTCGAGTCCGCTCAACAGCTCAAGCGGCCGCGTCGAGAGTGGCGGGGTAGCCTTCCGCTATTGGCAACGCTCTCGATTCTGACTCGAGTCAAGCTCGACAGATCGAGCGGCCGCGTCAAGGGCGGTAAGGTGGTTCGCCCGGCAGCAAGCGCACCCGGCAGGCCAATGGGGATCCGTCCCCAAAACGCCGCCCTGGGTTTACGCGCCGGCAAGCCTACCCAGTTAACGTAGGGTGGACATACAAAGGAAGATTGAACGGGAAAATAACATGCATGATATCCAAAGTACTGCAGAGTTATATTACATCAAATTGTTTCTATGGTTCTAACTAAAGATATAAATTGTCTTGGCCATGAACCTGCAGCGGCAACAAGGAACGGGGCACCTAGTCCCGGTGCTGGCCCTCCACCCTCCGGATTCCGCCGATGCGACTGATGATGGGCTCGATGCGCTCCTCGATCCCAGAGAGGTCCGCGTCGTCCGGCAAGCTGTCCAGCGCGGCGTCAAAGTCGAGGTCGGGGTACCAGTAAGCCAGCTTGGTGAGGACCTTGGTCATGGCGCCCGGCAGATTCGCCGGGACTCGTCGGCCAAGGTGATTGCCCGGTTGGACTTGAGCTGCTCCAAGGCACCAAGAACAACTTCGAAGAACAGGGTCAGCTTGGCGTTGGTGGTCCCGCTGCGCTCTGGGGCGTACCTCGCATTTGGCATCCCCATGGTAGCCAGCTGAGCGGTGATCCTGCCGGCGACGTCCTCGAGGCGGCCGATCCAGCGGTTCTGACCATCCACGAAATCCTTGTGGGTGGCGGCCTCGTCCTTCCGCAGCTACTTCTCGGTCTCCAACTCCTTGGACAGGGTCCCTTCCCGGGCCTTAGCCTCCGAGAGAATCCCCTCAAGGGCCTCCAGCTTCAGCGTCTGGTCCTTGATGGAGTCGCTGGCCTTGGAAAGCTGCTCAGCCTTGCCAAGGATGGCGCCTTCCACCTCCGTCAGGGCGCCATTGAGCGTGTCCTTCTCCTATCGTTTTCGTCTCGCCAATCTTATGCTTCTTCGACTATCGCTACCGCTTAGTGATGAACTAAAGCATTACAGGGCGATTGCATTGCATACAATAAAGCGACAACCATATGGCTCCTGCCAGTTGCCGATAACTCGGTTACAAAACATGATCATCTCATACAATAAAATTTAGCATCATGTCTTGACCATATCACATCACAACATGCCCTGCAAAAACAAGTTAGACGTCCTCTACTTTGTTGTTGCATTTTCACGTGGCTGCTACGGGCTTAGCAAGGCCCGTTCTTACCTACGCATCAAAACCACAACGATAGTTTGTCAAGTTGGTGTTGTTTTAACCTTCGCAATGACCGGGCGTAGCCACACTCGATTCAACTAAAGTTGGAGAAACTGACACCCGCCAGCCACCTGTGTGCAAGCACGTCGGTAGAACCAGTCTCGCGTGAGCGTACGCGTAATGTCGGTCCGGGCTGCTTCATTCAACAATACCGCCGAACCAAAGTATGACATGCTGGTAAGCAGTATGACTTATATCGCCCACAACTCACTTGTGTTCTACTCGTGCATATGACATCTACGCATAAAACCAGGCTCGGATAACACTGTTGGGGAACGTAGTAATTTCAAAAAAAAATCCTACGCACACGCAAGATCATGGTGATGCATAGCAACGAGTGGGGAGAGTGTTGTCCACGTACCCTCGTAGACCGAAAGCGGAAGCGTTAACACAACGCGGTTGATGTAGTCGTACGTCTTCACGATCCGACCGAACAAGTACCGAACGCACGGCACCTCCGAGTTCAGCACACGTTCAGCTCGATGACGTCCCTCGAACTCCGATCCAGCCGAGTGTTGAGGGAGAGTTTCGTCAGCACGACGGTGTGGTGACGATGATGATGTTCTACCGACGCAGGGCTTCGCCTAAGCACCGCTACGATATTATCGAGGTGTAATATGGTGGAGGGGGGCACCGCACACGGCTAAGAGATCAATGATCAATTGTTGTGTCTTTGGGGTGCCCCCCTGCTCCCGTATATAAAGGATCAAAGGGGGGAGGTGCAGCCAGCCTTGGGGCGCGCCAGGAGGAGTCCTACTCCCACCGGGAGTAGGACTCCCCCCCTTTTTCCTAGTTGGATTAGGACTTGGGAGGGGGGAAAGAGGAGAGGGAGAAGAAGGAAGGGGGGCGCCGCCCCCTTCTCCTTGTCCTATTCGGACTAGGGGGGAGGGGCGTGCGGCCCAGCCCTAGCCGCCTCTCCTCTCTTCCACCTAGGCCCACTAAGGCCCATTATGTTGCCGGGGGGGTTCCAGTAACCTCCCGGTACTCCGGTAAAATCCCGATTTCACCCGGAACACTTCCGATATCCAAACATAGGCTTCCAATATATCAATCTTCATGTATCGACCATTTCGAGACTCCTCGTCATGTCCGTGATCACATCCGGGACTCCGAACAACCTTCGGTACATCAAAACATATAAACTCATAATATAATTGTCATCGAAACGTTAAGCGTGCGGACCCTACGGGTACGAGAATTATGTAGACATGACCGAGACACGTCTCCGGTCAATAACCAATAGCGGAACCTGGATGCTCATATTGGCTCCCACATATTCTACGAAGATCTTTATCGGTCAGACCGCATAACAACATACGTTGTTCCCTTTGTCATCGGTATGTTACTTGCCCGAGATTCGATCGTCGGTATCTCAATACCTAGTTCAATCTCGTTACCGGCAAGTCTCTTTACTCGTTCCGTAATACATCATCTCGCAACAAACTCATTAGTTGCAATGCTTGCAAGGCTTTAAGTGATGTGCATTACCGAGAGGGCCCAGAGATACCTCTCCGACAATCGGAGTGACAAATCTCGAAATATGCCAACCCAACAAGTACCTTCAGAGACACCTGTAGAGCACCTTTATAATCACCCAGTTACGTTGTGACGTTTGGTAGCACACAAAGTGTTCCTCCGGTAAACGGGAGTTGCATAATCTCATAGTCATAGGAACATGTATAAGTTATGAAGAAAGCATTAGCAACATACTAAACGATCGTGTGCTAAGCTAACGGAATGGGTCAAGTCAATCACATCATTCTCCTAATGATGTGATCCCGTTAATCAAATGACAACTCATGTCAATGGCTAGGAAACATAACCATCTTTGATCAACGAGCTAGTCAAGTAGAGGCATACTAGTGACACTCTGTTTGTCTATGTATTCACACAAGTATTATGTTTCCGGTTAATACAATTCTAGCATGAATAATAAACATTTATCATGATATAAGGAAATAAATAATAACTTTATTATTGCCTCTAGGGCATATTTCCTTCAGCGGCGTGTTGGGAGTAGCCCTTTGCGGCTCCTCCTGCCGCTGCTCTCCTCTTGCGCACCCGGCAAGGTCAGCACCAAAGTGTCATACCCCTAACACATGTCGACGAGGAGAGAGTGATGAATATACGCTGGGGGCTGTGCCGGGGGCTGCTGTCTGGGCTGCTCAGCACCACCAGTGGCGCCCCTGAAGTACCAGCCGAGGGCTGGCCGCCCGCCGAGGCTTTGGCCCTCTTTATTCTCTGGGCCAACGTCTCCACGTCCCTGCAAAGACGAAGACAAGTCAAGACAAGTGATACAGATTGAAGGGACATGGGTGACGGGGAGAACAGGACGCTTACTCATCGTCCACCTCCTCATCTGTTGCCTTCCTCTTCCTCGGGCTAAGGGATTCGAAGTCAAAGTCGGCCCTCGCGTCGGTGTCTACCGGGGGAGGAGAGGAAGGCGGGGTATGTGCGCGTTTGGACGAAGAGGAAGCAGATGCCTTCTTCTTTGCCGCGTCCTTCACCGCCTTCTTCGCCGCCACGGCTTTCGCCTGATGCGCGGACTCCATCGGAGATTTAGGCCGCCGCGCGGCCTTGACGGGGCGGACCGGGCCGCCAGAAATGGCCCGGCGCAGAACTCGCCCTCTCCCTGAAGCCGGAGGTCGACAGCCCCGGACTCCTCCCCCGACGACTCGTCGTCCGCATCCTCAACAAGAGGAGCCCCGGTGCCGGCGCTGCTAGCCTCCCCGGCGGCCTCCGCCCACCTAGCGAGCTCCTCCTCCTCCTCCGCGGCAGTCGCTTCCTTGTCCTCCACACCGCCGGCGCTGCCGGCCTCCTCGGCAAGCTTCGCCTCCTCCGCGGCAAGTTTCGCCTCCGCCACCCTGGCGGCGATGTAGTCGAGCTCTACCGGGGAGGTGTCCTGGATGAGCCGCGGCTCGGCGGTGACATACCTCTCGTGCAAGGTGTCGAAGAATTCCCGCACTTGGAGCTCGTCCGGCTCAACCTAGTTCGGGTCAAGGCCGTGCGCGTTGAAGTCCGGCATCATGGCGATGATCTCGGACCAGCGGGAATTGTTGCACAGCGCGACCACTCCCGCCGGCAACTTGAAGATGGGCTCCTTGGCGACCTTGCTGGCCCTCGCTGCATCCCTCGCGGCCTTGCTGGACCGCTCGACCTCGCCGTCGTTGTTGACCTCGAGCTGGAAGAGCCATTGGCAGAGATGGGCGTGCCTCAGCACAGTCAGGTTGTGGTCGAGGCCAGGACGAAGCCTCATGATGTCAGCAGCATTCGTGTAAAGCTAGGCCGGCCTCCCCTTGTCGTGCAGAGGAGCGATTCGGCGGCGGATGAAGTCCGCCCCGATCATTTCGAGGGTGAGCCCGGCCTGGGTGAACCGAAGGATCCTGGTGGTGGCAACCTTGAGCTTCGCGTCATCGGCGTCGAGGTCGCTCCACTCGTTTCCTCAGACCGGCGGCACATCACGGACCCGGCAAAAGGCTGGCGGTTTCTCCTCCTCAATCCAGCACCACCGGCCCCGCCATTCTTCCCACCTCTCCTTCGTGGCGCCATCCGGGTACGCCCCCTTGGACCTTGAGATCCAGGCGATGCAACCAGCAATGGCGCCGCCCTTTTGGATCTGAGGGGTGAAGTAATGGCGAAAGAGCGCCGTGCTGGGATGCACCCCGGTGAAGCCCTCGCAGAGGTGCGCGAAGAGATCCATGCACGCCACGGCATTCGGAGTGAAATCCAGAAGGCGGAAGTCGTAGGTATGCATGATGTCCTTGAAGAAATCAGAGAAGGGGGACAGAGCCTGCAGGAGAAGTAGTCGACGAAGAAGGGGTACCGATTTGGGGCGGGCCCGGCGCTGGCCGGGACGACGCACGTGGCCAGGTGCCCCGTCGTTGCTCCTCCCGTCTTCACCCCCCACAGGGCTTTGAAGAACTCCCGGAACTCAGGCACGCCGATCGTCGAAGGATGGAAGAAGGAAGACTGCGCCCGTCGCGCCACCAGCTCGCTCTCCGGCTGGTCCGCCGCCCCAGCGTCTTTGGCCACTCCCTTGCCTCTGGTGGATTTGGGCGCCATAGCAGCTGCAAGGAGCAAGAGGGCGGAAGATGGCAGAAGCGCGGCAGCGATGGACGAAGCTTGGGGGGGAAGGAAAAGAGGGCGGCGGCTCTAAGATTGGAAGAGGACGTAGAGGGGGGTAAAGTGAGCAGCGCGCCTGCGGTTATTCCTTTTTACGGGGAAGGCATGAGCCGCCTCCATTCCCATTAACTGCGACGTGACGCATACATGCGGGAACCGCCCCACGCATGACCCCCACGTCACGCACGACCCCCACGTCACGCATGCAGCACGGGTCGTGGGGAAGCGCAGCGAACGGAGAGTTTTACCGCGGTAAAAGCCGCCCCGCCTGCCCGCGCACCGTTCTGGGCCTGGCCCAACAACACATTGCGCTCATGTGTGGCCCAGGCCCGGGGGCTCCTGTGGTGTACAAAAGTAGGGGCTCTCCTTTTGACCCCTTTACTTGTGCACGGGCAGTCAGAGCCACGCACAACCGGCCGCACTTGGCAAGGCAAGGAAGGCGAACCATGGTAGAACCAAAGGACAAAATAAGCAAAGCAACGCCAAGGCCGAGACACAGAGAGCAGAGGGACGAAGCAGGTTCCCCCGGCAAGATCCTTGCCGGGGCGGCCTCTACGGCCCCGGCAAGACCCTTGCCGAGGCAGCTTGCCCCAACACCAACAGAGCGAGCCACCCTTGAGCCCACGCTTTCCAACGCCATCAACTGCGTTGGGCCAGGGCTCGGGAGGCACCTCCATGGTGGTATGCAGATCTTTGTGAAGACAAGAATATCGCTCTTAAATCAGAGGATTAGAAGACGACGAACCTCGGCAAGATCCTTGCCGAGGAAGCCCACAAGACCCCCGGCAAGGCCCTTGCCGAGGACGACCACGACGCCGCGGCAAGACCCTTGCCGGGGCCCCGGCAAGGCCCTTACCGAGGGCGTCCGCGAGGCCGCAGCCAGGCCCACACCCGACAAGTTTTTACCACCAATCCCATGCAGCTGCCAGCCCACCAGCCGGGCAGGCACCTGCGTGTCGACGCGGGGTTTCTCCGCCAACTTAGCGTGCTTACGTGGTGGCATGCAGATCTTCCTGGAGGCTCCACCACCGCGCCACCTCAGCTACTTGCCTGTCTACATGGCGCCACCGCACCGCTGGCCCAGGCGCGTGTCAAGACGAGGCGAAGCGGCGATAAAGCAAGGGGGACACGTCAGGGGCGCATTTAATGCGTCTTGTCCCGTAATGGCTAGCGATAAGCTTAGCCACAGTACCTCGACGCCACCTCCTGGTGCCACTGTGGCGATCCCTTGGCCTATAAAAGGAGAATCAGGGCATCCAGGAGAAGTATTCGGACCCTTGAACAAGTTACGCTCCCTGTAGCTAGTTCGAGCTCCTCAAGAACACAGATATACAACCAGCAAAGCAGGACTAGGGTATTACGCATCTCTGCGGCCCGAACCTGGGTAAACGATTCTTGTGCTTGTACTGACTGCTGATCCTGCTCTCCTCACCACTCCAGCGCCCCGCAATCGTAGAAGGGATTCCTTTGATCCCATAGGTGTCTTTTCCCACCGACAATGTGTATCAGTCATGTCTACATAGTTCTCGAACCCGTAGGATCCGCACGCTTAACGTTCGATGACGATTTGTATTATGAGTTATGTGATTTGGTGACCAAATGTTGTTCGGAGTCCCGGGTGAGATAATGGACATGACGAGGAGTCTCGAAATGGTCGAGAGGTAAAGGTTGATATATTGGATGATAGTATTCAGACACCGGAAGTGTTCCGGAATGTATCGGGTACATATCGGAGTACCGGGGGGTTACCGGAACCCCCTGGGGAAAAATATGGGCCATAGGAGGGAGGAAAACCAGCCCACATTGGGGTGGCGTGCCCCCCCCCCAAGGGAGGAGTCCGAATTGGACAAGGGGAGGGGGCGGCGCCCCCCTTTCCTTCTCCCTCTCTCTCCTTCCCCCTTTCCCCCTCCGATAAAAGGAAGGGGGGCCGAATCCTACTAGGAGCCCAAGTGGGACTCCTACCACTTGGGGCGCGCCTAGGTCCGGCCTCCTCCCCTCTCCCTCCTTTATATACGGGGGTGGGGGCGCCTCTAACACACATCAATTGTTCCAAGCCGTGTGCGGCGCCCCCCTCTACCGTTTACACCTCCGGTCATATTCACGTAGTGCTTACGCGAAGCCCTGCGCGGATCACTTCACCGTCACCTTCACCACGCCGTCGTGCTGATGGAACTATCCCTCAAAACTTTGCTGGATCAAGAGTTCGAGGGACGTCGTCGAGCTGAACGTGTGCAGAACTCGGAGGTGCCGTACGTTCGGTGCTTGATCGGTTGGATCGAGAAGATGTTCGTCTACATCAACCACGTTAAGTAAACGCTTCTGTTTTTGGTCTACGAGGGTACGTGGACACACTCTCCCCTTCTCGTTGTTATGCATCTCCTAGATAGATCTTGCGTGAGCGTAGGAATTTTTTTGAAATTGCATGCTACGTTTCCCAACAGTGGCATCAGAGCCAGGTCTATGCATAGATTATATGCATGAGTAGAACACAAAGAGTTATGGGCGATCATAGTCATACTACTTACGGACATGGAGCATGTGATCCCAAGCACTAGTGATCCCGGATGAACAGTAAAATCCGGAAAAATAAAAAAAATTGAAGAAATCTGAATTTTTTTCAAGAAACTTTGATGTTTTTTCTACATGCGTGCCTATTTTCATGATGAAATGACATTTGTGGAGGTCTCGGCAAAAAAATCATGCTCCAAAAAAAACTGTTTTTGGAAGCATTTTGGAGCATCAATTTTGTTTTTTTGCCGAGACCTGCGTGAATGCCATTTTGTCATGAAATTTTGCACGCATGTAGAGAAAACATCAATGTTTGTTCCCGAAAAAATTCAGATTTTTTTTGAAATTTTTTAATATTTTTTTCGTGTGTACTGTAGCAAAGGGTGCCTGTGAGCTCGAGCTCACAATAGCACTTTCGCACTACTTACCACTAACGTCTTATTTTGATTCGGCGGTATTGTTGGTTGAAGCGGCCCGGACCAACCTTACATGACCACGTTCATGAGACCGGTTCCACCGACAGACATGCATCTTGTTTTGCATAAAGGTGGCTGGCAGGTGACTGTTTCTCCAACTTTAATTGAATCGAATTTGACTATGTCCGGTCCTTGTTGAAGGTTAAAACAGCAAACTTGACGAAACATCGTTGTGGTTTCGATGCGTAGGTAAGAACGGTTCTTACTAGAAGCCCGTAGCAGCCACGTAAAACTTGCAACAACAAAGTATAGGACGTCTAACTTATTTTTATAGGGCATGTTGTGATGTGATATGGTCAAGACACGATGTGATATACGTTATTGTATGAGATGATCATGTTTTGTATAAGTTATCGACAACTGGCAGGAGCCTTATGGTTGTTGCTTTATTGTATGAAATGTAATCGCCATGTAATTGCTTTACTTTACCACTATGCGTTAGCGATAGTTGTAGAAGCAATAGTTGGCGAGACGACAATGACGCTACGATGGAGATCAAGGTGTCAAGCCGATGATGATGGAAATCATGACGGTGCTTTGGAGATGGAGATCAAAGACACAAGATGATGTGATGGCCATATCATGTCACATATTTTGATTGCATGTGATGTTTGTCTTTTATGTATCTTATTTTGCTTAGTACGGCACTAGCATTATAAGATGATCCTTCACTAAAATTTCAAGATATAAGTGTTCTCCCTGAGTATGCACCGTTGCGATAGTTCGTCGTGCTGAGACACCACATGATGATCGGGTGTGATAAGCTCTACGTTCACATACAACAGGTGCAAGACAGTTTTGCACATGCGGAATACTCGGGTTAAACTTGACGAGCCTAGCATGTACAGACATGGCCTCGGAACACTGGAGACCGAAAAGTCTAACGTGAATCATATAGTAGATATGATCAACATAGAGATGTTCATCATTGAAAACTACTCCATGTCACGTGATGATTGGACATGGTTTAGTTGATATGGATCACGTGATCATTTAGATGACTTGAGGGATGTCTATCTAAGTGGGAGTTCTTAAGTAATATGATTAATTGAACTTAATTTATCACGAACTTAGTCCTGATAGTTTCTGCATATCTATGTTGTGGATCAATGGCCCGCGCTACCGTTCCCTTGAATTTTAATGTGTTCCTAGAGAAAGCTAAGTTGAAAGATGATGGTAGCAACTACATGGACTGGGTCCGTAACTTGAAGATTATCCTCATTGCTGCACAGAAGAATTATGTCCTTGATGCACTGCTAGGTGAAAAGCCCCCTCCCGCTAATGTAGACGCTTTGAACGTCTGGCAGACTCGGTTTGATGACTACTCTATAGTTCAGTGTGCCATGCTCTATGGCTTAGAATCGGGACTTCAAAGGTGCTTTGAACATCATGGACCATATGAGATGTTCTAGGAGTTGAAGTTAATATTTCAAGCAAATTGCCCGAGTTGAGAGATACGAAGTCTCCAACAAGTTCTATAGCTGCAAGATGGAGGAGAATAGTTCTGTCAGTGAACACATACTCAGAATGTCTGGGTACCATAACCACTTGACTCAGCTGGGAGTTAATCTTCTGGATGATAGTGTTATTGACAGAGTTCTTCAATCACTACCACCAAGCTACAAAGGCTTCGTGATGAACTATAATATGCAAGGGATGGATAAGACAATTCCCAAGTTCTTCGCTATGCTCAAAGCTGTGGAGGTAGAAATCAAGAAAGAGCATCAAGTGTTGATGGTTAACAAGACCACTAGATTCAAGAAAAAGGGCAAGGGAAAGAAGGGGAACTTCAAGAAGAATGGCAAGCAAGTTGTCACTCCCGGGAAGAAGCCCAAGTCTGGACCCAAACCTGAAACTGAGTGCTTCTACTGCAAAGGGACTGGTCACTGGAAGCAGAACTGCCCCAAGTATTTGGCAGATAAGAAGGATGGCAAAGTGAACAAAGGTATATTTGATATGCATGTTATTGATGTGTACCTTACTAATGCTCGTAGTAGCGCCTGGGTATTTGATACTGGTTCTGTTGCTCATATTTGCAACTCGAAACAAGGGCTACAGATTAAACGAAGATTGGCTAAGGATGAGGTGATGATGCGCGTCGGGAATGGTTCCAAGGTCGACGTGATCGCCGTCGGCACACTACCTCTACATCTACCTTCGGGATTCATTTTAGACCTGAATAATTGTTATTTGGTGCCAGCGTTGATGTAACGCCCCGGATTCGATGCGCCAGGTGTCTTCCAGTTATTCGTCGTTGTTGCCATGTCATTTGCTTGCGTGTTGCATTTCATCTGCATTTCATCTGCATGCTTTTCAAAACATGCATCCGTTCGGGTCCTCCCGGTTCTCTCCGTTGTCCGTTCTGAGCCCAGACACTCTCGCACACACCCTTCGCCCCTCTCAGACCTTGTTTCGTGAGCGGGAGAAAAATGTTCTCGGAATGGGCCGAGACTTGCCGAGTGGCCTTGGTATATCACCGGCAGGCCGCCCGTCAAATTTCGTTCCATTTGGAGGTCGTTTGATGCCCCAAGGGTTAACCGCGTAGCCCTAAACCCCCCTTCTCTTTGCAGCCCAGCACCTCTTCACACAGCCCACCTAGCCCATCTAACTCCCATCCATGCTCTCCGCCGTTCGATCATGATCGTGTGGGCGAAAACCGCACCTCATTTGAACTCTCCTAGCCCCCTCTGTCTATATATTTGCACCTCCCCCCGAAATTTCGCGGATGAACCCTAGCCTTTCCCCTTCCTCCCGCAGCCGGACGCGTCCGCCCGCGCCGGACACGTCGCCCTCGCCGCCTCCTGCAGCCAACTGCCCGCCGCCATGTGTCGCCCCCGCGCCTCCCACCGCCGCCGGCCCGCGCGGCCCGCAGCAGACCCGCCCGGGCCGGATCTGGGCCCGAGCTGCCCGCGCCGTCGCCTGGCACCCCGCCGCCGGTGCGCTGCCGCCCGACCCCGCCAGCGCGCCTCCCGCGCCCCGCGCCGACCTCGCCGAGCCTCGTCCCCCTCCGGCGCGCCTCTTGTGGCGCTCGCCGGAGCTCGCCGGGTCGCCGCCCCGCGCCGCCCGCAGCCTCCGCCGGCGACCGCCGCCACTGACCGCTCGCCTCCGCCGCCGCCTCCTCGCCGGTCATCGCCGCACGTCGCCGCCCGGAGCCCCGCGCCTCCGACCTCCTCCCCACGCCGGCCTCCTCCGACCTCCTCCGCGTCGTGCCGCTCGCCGGGCCGCCGCCCCGCTCGCCGGAGTTCGTCTCCGGCCGGATCGGAACGAGATCCTCCAGTCCCCGAGCCAAACGCCTGCGCCCCGTCCCGGATCGGTTCATCCCGCACCGCCTCGTCCCGTTGACTTCTCTGCGAGGTTGATTTTTCACTAAGTCCCCAGATCTGCTACATTTTGTGCTCTTGTTCATCATGCCATAACTTCATGTGTGCTGCTCCGTTTCATGCATATAATATATCAAAATGTTCATTGTGAGCTCTTCATTTTATTTCATTGTGCCATACTTGTTTGAGTACATCTTGATGGCCTAATCATCGTTGCAAGAGTGCTATATGATGTTAACCTGCTGAAACTGTTATAACTTGCCGTTTTGTCTTTTTCACTGCATTTTGTGTGTGCGTCCTATGAGCATGAGCTATACATGTCTTTTGAACTACATAATACCATCTTTACAGGGGTGCTTGTCTTGTACTTTTAGGATCTCTGTGGTGACTAGCACAAGCATGCAAAGTAGCCTCCGTGATGTTGCTGATTTTTGTGACTTAGTGATTTCTGCTAAGTCTGAGTCTGTTATATTTTGTTGCTATGTAAACCTGCTGCTACCATGAGTTCTATGCATAATCTGGAGATGTTCACTAAGGATGTTTTGTTATACATGTTATGATTAATCCATCCATGCCTTGTTTTACATTTATATCATGCTGTAGCTTATTGTAATCATGCTCTAAATTGCTAAATAATGTTGCTGTCAGCCTGTTAACATGAAGTTCGTTATTGTCATGTGTTTTGCTAGTGATCCATGTACCCTAGGGGCTTGATCTTGCCATGCTTAGCTTCATATTTATGCCATCTTGCTGTTGGTTAAATTGTCATGCCATGTAATGCTCTGTGGTGAGTAGTTCAAGCTCACCAACATGCCTACTTATCGTTGTTTCTGCCATGCTCTGTTTTTCTTCCAAGTCTGAAACTGTTAATAAAACTTGCTATGTTTACATGGGTGCCATAATATCTCCTGTGCCTTTTTGGCTCATGTTCAGTAAGGGACTTTTGTTCTATGCTTTGAGTAGACTCATGCCATGCTCTAGTTTGCCATGATAGCTTCCTGTAGCTTGTTGTTGGCTTGCTCTAAACATTGCAACCTGATGTTATTTCTGCCATGCCCAGTGATTTTCTGCTAAGTCTGTGAACTGTTATTATTTGCAATCTTGCCATGTCCTTTCGAGCATGTTCTAGTGATTTCTGGAGATAGCTCAGTGTTCATGTTTTGTAGTGCTTTACCTGTACATAATGTCCATGCCTTTTGTTATCATGTTGGGGTGTTGTAGCATGTTGTTTTGATGCTTGCAAGATGCCTAGTTGCTGTTTTGGACAGATTGTTGCTATATCTTGTTTGGAGTGTATGTGTTGCACCGTTGCTCCGTTTTGAACATGCTCTATATGAAACTTGCTTAGTTTTACATGTAGATTCATATTATAATGTTGAATCCTTGTTTGGAGGTGTTTGCTTGATGTTTGAATGCATTTTGCGTCAATGCCATGTTTATCTTGTGTTGCTCATTTCTTCTAGGCCGTAGCTCCGAATTAAATGAACTTTATATGGAACTTGACTAGAATTTCGTGTAGATCATCTTGGTGCATTTTAACTTGCTGTTTAACAACTTGTACATAAGGTTTATTCAGATCTGGACCAATTTCGAAAATTGCATATGAGGACTTACTGGACTTGTTATATGTTGTTTCCGGCCTCATTTAAACTTGCTTTGATGTGTTGCTCTTGTATGCATCATATCTTGCCATGAGTAGCATCCTATAGCCTTGTCATGCATCATACTTGGTTGAGCATCATGTCTTGTTATGTGTTGTGTGTTTACCTTGTTGTTTGCTTCTTTCCGGTTGTGCTTCTCCTCGATAGTTCCTGTTTCGTTGCGATCGTGAGGATTCGTTCGACTATGCTTGGTTCGTCTCGTGGCTTCATCTTATTCATGGACTCGTTCTTCTTTCTAGCGGGATTTCAGGCAAGATGACCGTCACCTTGGATCTCATTACTATCATTGCTATGCTAGTTGCTTCGTTCTATCGCTATGCTGCGCTACCTATCACTTGCTCTTCAAGCCTCCCAAATTGCCATGTTAGCCTCTAACCTTTTTCACCCTTCCTAGCAAACCGTTGTTTGGCTATGTTACCGCTTTGCTCAGCCCCTCTTATAGCGCTGCTAGTTGCAGGTGAAGATGAAGATTGCTCCATGTCGGATTATGTTTATGTTGGGATATCACAATATCTCTTATTTAATTAATGCATCTATATACTTGGTAAAGGGTGGAAGGCTCGGTCTTATGCCTGGTGTTTTGTTCCACTCTTGCCGCCCTAGTTTCCGTCATACTGGTGTTATGTTCCTTGATTTTGCGTTCCTTACGCGGTTGGGTGTTATGGGAACCCCTTGACAGTTCGCTTTGAATAAAACTCGTCCAGCAAGGCCCAACTTTGGTTTTACCATTTGCCTATCACCTATTTCTTTTCCCTTGGGAGTCGCGCTCCCGAGGGTCATCTTTATTTTAACCCCCCCGGGCCAGTGCTTCTCTAAGTGTTGGTCCGAACTGAGTAGACTGCGGGGTCACCTCGGGGAAACTTGAGGGCTGGTTTTACTCGTAGGATGTCTCATCCGGTGTTGCCCTGAGAACGAGATATGTGCAGCTCCTACCGGGATTGTCGGCACATCGGGCGGCTTTGCTGGTCTTGTTTTACCATTGTCGAAATGTCTTGTAACCGGGATTCCGAGACTGATCGGGTCTTCCCGGGAGAAGGAATATCCTTCGTTGACCGTGAGAGCTTATAATGGGCTAAGTTGGGATACCCCTGCAGGGTATTATCTTTCGAAAGCCGTGCCCGCGATTATGTGGCAGATGGGAATTTGTTAATGTCTGGTTGTAGAGAACTTGACACTTGACTTAATTAAAACGCATCAACCGCGTGTGTAGCCGTGATGGTCTCTTTTCGGCGGAGTCCGGAAAGTGAACACGGTTTTGGGTTATGTTTGAACATAAGTAGTTTCAGGATCACTTCTTGATCATTGCTAGTTTCATGACCGTTCCGTTGCTTCTCTTCTCGCTCTTATTTGCGTATGTTAGCCACCATATCATGCTTAGTCGCTGCTGCAACCTCACCACTTTACCCCTTCCTTACCCATTAAGCTTTGCTAGTCTTGATACCCATGGTAATGGGATTGCTGAGTCCTCGTGGCTCACAGTTTACTACAACACCAGTTGCAGGTACAGGTTTTGCGATGATCATGGCGCGAGAGCGATGTTAGTTGTTTTGGAGTTCTTCTTCTGCTTCTTCTTCGATCAGGGGATAGGTTCCAGGTCGGCAGCCTGGGCTAGCAGGGTGGATGTCGTGTGAGCTTCTGTTTGTGTTTCATCCGTAGCCGGATGTTGTTTTCATGTATGTTGTTGTATTCTTGGGCGCTTGTGCCTTATGTATTGTATCCCCATCTATTATGTAATTTTGATGTAATGATATCCACTTTGCAAAAGCGTTTCAATATGCGGGTCTATCCTTGGTGGGACCTTCGAGTTCCTCTCGGATAGGTTCGCATATTGGGCGTGACAGTTGAGCATGAACATTATATCTGAATCTTGTTTGATCAGAGAATAATGGTTGTTCATTTCTATGAGTAATATCTTTTATGGTCATGCACCCTTGAAGAGTGGTCTATTTTTGTTGAATCTCGATCGTGGTGATACACATATTCATAATATTGATGCCAAAAGATGCAAAGTTGATAATGATACTGCAACATATTTTTGGCACTGACGTTTAGGTCATATTGGTGTAAAGTGCATGAAGAAACTCCATGCGGATGGACTTTTGGAATCACTTGATTATGAATCATTTGATGCTTGCGAACCATGCCTCATGGGCAAGATGACTAAAACTCCGTTCTCCGGAACAATGGAGCGAGCCACTGACTTATTGGAAATAATACATACCGATGTATGCGGTCCAATGAGTGTTGAGGCTCGCGACAGGCATCGTTATTTTCTAACCTTCACACATGATTTGAGCAGATATGGCTATATCTACTTAATGAAACACAAGTCTGAAACATTTGAAAAGTTCAAAGAATTTCAGAGTGAAGTGGAGAATCATCGTAACAAGAAAATAAAGTTTCTACGATCTGATCGCGGAGACGAATATTTGAGTTACGAGTTTGGCCTTCATTTAAAACAATGTGGAATAGTTTCACAACTCATGCCACCTGGAACACCACAGTGTAATGGTGTGTCCGAACGTCGTAACCGTACTTTATTAGATATGATGCGATCTATGATGTTCTTATCGATTTACCACTATCGTTTTGGGGTTATGCATTAGAGACAGCTGCATTCACGTTAAATAGGGCACCATCTAAATCTGTTGAGACGACACCGTATGAACTGTGGTTTGGCAAGAAACCTAAGTTGTCGTTTCTTAAAGTTTGGGGTTGTGATGCTTATGTGAAAAAGCTTCAGCCTGATAAGCTCGAACCCAAATCGGAGAAGTGCGTCTTCATAGGATACCCAAAAGAAACTGTTGCGTACACCTTCTATCATAGATCCGAAGGTAAGCTATTTGTTGGTAAGAATGGATCCTTTCTAGAGAAGGAGTTTCTCTCGAAAGAAATGAGTGGGAGGAAAGTAGAACTTGATGGGGTAATTGTACCTTCTCTCGAATTGGAAAGTAGCTCATCACAGAAAACCGTTCCCGTGATGTCTACACCAATTAGTGAGGAAGCTAATGATGATGATCATAAAACTTCAGATCAAGTTACTACCGAACCTCGTAGGTCAACCAGAGTACGTTCCGCACCAGAGTGGTACGGTAATCTTGTTCTAGAAGTCATGTTACTAGACCATGACGAACCTGCAAACTATGAGGAAGTGATGATGAGCCCAGATTCCGCGAAATGGCTTGAGGCCATGAAATCTGAGATGGGATCCATGTATGAGAACAAAGTGTGGACTTTGGTTGACTTGCCCGATGATCGGCAAGCCATAGAGAATAAATGGATCTTCAAGAAGAAGACTGACGAAGCTCGACTTGTTGCGAAAGGTTTTCGACAAGTTCAAGGAGTTGACTACGATGAGACCTTCTCACCTGTAGCGATGCTTAAGTCTGTCCGAATCATGTTAGCAATTGCCGTATTTTATGATTATGAAATCTGGCAAATGGACGTTAGAACTGCATTCCTTAATGGATTTCTTAAAGAAGAGTTGTATATGATGCAACTAGAAGGTTTTGTCGATCCTAAAGGTGCTAACAAAGTGTGCAAGCTCCAGCGATCCCGTTGACATGGATTTTGATCAAGATAAAATAAAATGCATAAACCACATAAAATATAAATGCAAAACGACAAAAATCCATTTCATGATGAAAAGAATCAATTAAAAAAATATAATCAACCGCTCAATCGATGATCACAAAAATAGGCATATTATATGTTCGAACGTTGATAATGCACACACTAAACCAACAATTATAAAATATGACAAAATAAATAAATATTCATCAAGTTCTGTCCTCTATGTACGTGCACCGTCGCCAACGGATATTGATCTAAAATTTCACCATCAAAGACGACACCAATATTATTGAAGCATCATGCAATATGTTCCTCCATCAAAATATCGTCGTATCTTAATGGATGCACATAAAATATAATTTGATAGAGAAAGCCAATAATAAGGTCGATGCATGATGTACTTGGTCAAATATTCACCTGATAACACATATGACGCTAGACCTTGAGTTGCATGCAAAAATAATTAACGTGCACATCCCGACCCTAGCCCTTAATGAGCCATTTAATAGCTGATCATGTTTAGTCCATTAAAAATATGGCCATGTATGCAATGTCGTACTTCTCACAGGCTGTTGTGCATGCATGCTACTGGTGCTAAGGCCCACACAATGATTTAAAATAATCCAAGCCCACATCAGCTAATGATAACCAAGTTGCCAGTTGAATCAACTAGGGATTAAAGAAATAGCATAAAGAAAGGAAGTGAACGCTCCCACGATGGCATCCCACGATCACATCACACACGATCTCCAGAACGTGGGCGTGCGCACGTCTAGCCAGCCCTCCGCTGCTTCCCTCCATCCCTACTAGATTGGGATCACGACTTGGCGCGAGGGTTCCGGTCACAACGCAATGGCCAGATAGTGAATGCTTAATTTAGTAGGAAATCAAGTTTAGCGTACATATTCAAACAGGATATGAAAAAATAAAAGAAAGAAGAAACATTCACATGTAGTAGGAGCAAAACACCATTGAGTTCAACATCGTCATGAAACCATAAGACAACATACAGTTTTAGATGTTGCAAAAATTATCATTTAGCTCACACAAAGGTTTCAAGGCTTTGCTGGATTAGGAGGATTCATGCAGACTGGGAAGGCAGGATCCAAAAGGGCCTCTAAAAAGGAACCAAAGTTTCGAGCTATCAGCATTATCACATGCTTTCTTTTATCTGATATATTTTTCACTCAAAACAATCATCCATGACCCAAAACATGTAAATAACATTTATCGGTAGCAGTGAATAACCCATGCACATGGTGGCATATCAAAATATTTTCTGTCAAGCTATGATCAGTGATTTTTTTACATAATTGTAATTAATAAACAATGAACTAATCCTGCTTGAATGCCAAGATGTTTCTAACACCATCAGGTTAGAACAGGATAATGTAATCATTTTTAAACACATCATGGTGGCTCCGTGTCCAGGTAAATCCTTGTGGCAACAACAATATAGTAGAGGCAACATAAAATAAAATAAAAGGTTGTTCCTCCGTTGACGTTTTTCATGGTGCCGAGGAACATTTCTATCCTGAGAACAGATAGGGAAACTGAAAAGATAGAACACTCACTTAGTTATATGGATCAAAGGTCACAACAATTTGAAAGTAGACAATTATCCAATGAGTGCAATAAAAGGAAGGCAAACTGATACCTCAATTCATTGACATAGTTTTTTTACTCATATTGTTTTCCTTTTGGAGTATAAAGGAACAAACCAACATATAATATAACAGCGATTTAATAAATCTTAATTAGATCTCTGTGAAAATTTAATCTCGAGCAAAATTTAAAATAAGATCACATTAGTTTGGTTAAATACACCTATGTTGACCACACTTCTTGTCACAGCTCTGTAAGTTTTGGGCCTGAATACACCTCTATTGACCACTAAGAGGATTTTCAAACCTTATTAGCAGGTGAGCCCTTTTTGTTGGCCTGGTTAGCACCTTCGAGAAGCGGGCTCTGTATAAAAAACCAGATGATCCAAATAGCACCTTAGGGAAGGACCATACAAAATTATAGCAAGGCCTTTATACAAAAGACCAACGATAATCAGGTAGCAGTACACATAAGTGTGCAATGCTCCATTGCTCCTCACGGCGAACAGATACAAGAATCTTACTGTCATGTCTATTTAACAATAAAATAATATCAGAAATCCTCCTCTGAACTCATGAAGAACCAATAGCATTGCCAAACCATCGTTCATCCCAGAATAACAAAGTGCAACTTACTCTTAACCAGATTAAATCAAGGACCAACAACAAACAATAAAAGATGAAAAACAACTCATATGCAATAAAGGTATCAAAGAGAAGAAATCTTTACATAAGATGGCTATAAACACTGGAGAATAAATAAGCAACACCTTTAAACACAAATAAAAAGGGTTCAGGGTTCAATGCATAGTCGGCTCAGATTTGCCTTTCCTCGATTGCATAACCTACCACCGTCATCTCTTATCACCAGATCAATCTGTTTATACAGTGGAGCTGTCCTGGTTATCACTCAACAAGAATGACCATCCAAGGAGAGAACAATAAGTATCACAAGATCAAAAAGGATTCTAGAGACAAGAGGGAGGATCCAACTTGATACTCACAGGTTTCTCGATTGCTCAAAGGCACATTTATTTCAACCATGGTTAATCATCATCGCCCTAGCAAGAATGGCTTCCAACCGGTGGGTCATGTGAAACTGCCCTGGTTATCACTCATCAGAAATGACCATCCAAGGACAGAGCCACTAAAATAAAAACGTGATCAAAAAATGGCTCAAAGAAATGAGGGGATCCAAATTAATACCCATAAGTGCCTCAATTGCTCGAGAGCATGCCTATATAAGCCATAACTGATCATCATAGCCCTGTCCATGTCCCATATAGTAGCCGAAGCAGAGCGGGAGGGAGACGGGGCTCACCGAGGGAGGTTGTAGCCGGGCATTACTCAGTGGACGTGGGGTTGCGCCTGGACGCCGTCCAGCCGGCGAGGAACCGCTTCCTACACCGCACATACACGCCACTGCATCGGAGTTGCACCTTGCACCGTCCCACCGATGAGCACGAACGCCACATGCACCGAAGCATCCAAGAGGCAAGGAGGTGATGTATAGCACATCCAGATCCAGGAGCACCACCAGGAGCTCCTCATGGTTGGCTAGTAGAAGAATCCAGAGGGAAGGAGAAGAAGGGGATGAATGAGCACGAAAGGGCAAGGCGCTGCCCTTCCCCACCCCATAGCCGCACGGGGCGAACCACCGCACGACACGCACGAGGCCTGGACGTGAAATTACCGACGTACCCTCGGCGGGCGGAGGATATTACGTGCGGTGGCACGAGATCTTTACCCGCCGGTGCGTGCGACGGGGCGACCGGGCCATATCCAAGCCACGATCGCTGACAAACACGGCCCAACTCTGTGAAATGGCAAACAAAAGGCCCAGAAAATCCACCTCCAGAGGAGGTCTCCGAGAAGCATCAAGTCGCCATCCTTGTCTACGTTCCGCTCACCGCCACGAGACTCATCTCTTCATAGATACTAAACCAAATGTTGATCTCCTGAACCAACAACTCACTAAATATTTGTGCCCGCTAACAACATGGCATGACCTCACCATAAAAAAATCTTAACTCAATAAACCGACAATCATTTACGTCTACTAAAACATTGTCCTGAGTCGTGGTGCTCCCATGGGCCATGCTAGTGAACAATCAATTATAGAGATAGGGGCAGGGAGAACAGTAGTAGCATCTGGTATACCTGGATGCATTACGGAGACGATTTGGGAGTGACGTCTTCTGCATGCCGAGGAGGCGGTGACGCTGACACTGCTGACGCCGATGGTGCTTCTCGCTGTAGTAGCATCCGGTATACTGGATGCATTACGGAGACGATTTGGGAGTGACGTCTTTTGCATGCCGAGGAGGCGGTGACGCTGACACTGCTGACGCCGGTGGTGCTTCTCGCTGTTGAGCAGCACCTTGCCGGTCTGGAGCACATTCCTCGCAGGCCTCCCTGCAACGAACACATAAAAAAATCATTTTACTACTACATGGAATAAACATGGCGATGCAAAATGGGAAGAAGCAAAAATGGTTGCATATGATTAATAACCCTATTCAGTTATTCTAGTTATTATTATGATAAATAATCATATTTGATTTGAGTCTATTTGCTATGATGATAGATGATCCGATTCAATTCTTTAATTATGTACTTGCACATTTGCCCGTACATTTCTTGCTAGTTGCAGGCTTTGGGGTTCCTGTGAAATCATCTGCATCTGTTCTAACTAAGAAATATAAACTCAGCAACCAATAGCTAGGCCAACAAAAGGAAAAATCAAATAGCATTGCAAAGTATGAACCTTGAGGCATCCAGGTCTTCATTGTACTGAAGCCTTTTTCCTTTCCTGCCTCATGCATATCTGCACTCTCAAAAAGCTCAGGCTTGTTGCGCCACACTGCCAGCCCCATTTGTAGCTTGGCAATTGACTTGTTTAAATATCTAGGCACAAAATGATATCCCAGTTAGTCCCCCGATGAATAATGTATTTTTCAAACAGGCTGTGAACATTTTCAGGATTTATATCAACTTGTTGTATGGCCCCATGAGTTTTCGCAACTTACCCCATCACGTCCATGTCATCAGATGTTTTCTGAAATAATCAAAGAGTGTTAAAGAAGTACATATCAGTGGGGAAAATGAGGAAAGCTTAAATCTTTCCAAAACTCACAACAATATGAACATTAAATCTGAAAAGTATTATCGGCTACATGTCTCAGACAACCTAGCAAAAATAGATTCCGCATGAATCACTCATATATCTATCAATGATAAGAGATATATTGCATGAGCAAGTCAGATAATCATGAGTCATGAGTGGTAAGGTAACATAATGTACGGGCAAGTGATTGGTGACTGCAGCTAAATTTCAGAAGAACAAAGAAGACACTAATATGAGTGGAAACGGGGAATGGAGATGGCACCCACCGCAGATCGGAGGCGACTCAGCTCGGGTTGTCTTCTTCCCAGAGATGCACAAAAGCTAGGAGGACGGTCTGAAGCTTCTCCAGTAGATGGCAACGCCTCGAGGCAGAGTCGTTGTGCGAGCTGCAGCTGACGGTCTTCCCGGTGACGTCACACGCACTTGAGGCGAGGCGAGCACCGCAACTCCAGATCCTGCACACCTGAGGCGGGACGCACCCTGAGCGTGAGCAGGCGGACGCTCTGACTCCTCCTAGGTTTCTAGGGCGCTGGTGGTGGGAACCGAGAAGCAAACACGCACCTGGGTCGGCGAGGGCGAACCAGTCGACGCAGATCCTCTGGTGCTCCTTGGAGCAGCCCACGGCGGCGGCGGACCGCGCCCGCGCGATCTCCATCCACGGTCTCCCTCCTCGCGTCGTCGTCAGCGGCTGACGCAAGCAGCAGAGTGCCAGCCTGGATTCGCTGGCCCTCCTCCTCCTCCTGCCGAATCGCCCGAGGCGAGCGGCGTCCTACACTGCCGACGGCGCCTGATGGGAGAGCAGCGACGGCGGGTAGAGGGAAAGCACCTGAAGAACCGGAGTCAAATCGAGAGGAGGAGCGTCGGCGACGAGATCCAGAGGGAAGGAGAAGACGGGGACGAATGAGCACGAAAGGGCAAGGCGCTGCCCCTCCCCACCCCATAGCCGCACGGGGCGAACCACCGCACGACACGCACGAGGCCTGGACGCGATATTACCAACGTACCCTCGGCGGGGGCAGGATTTTACGTGCGGTGGCACGAGATCTTTACCCGCCGGTGCACGTGACGGGGCGACCGGGCCATATCCAAGCCACGGTCATTGACAAACGCGGCCCACCCGCGAGCGGATCCACACGCCAGCGACTGCAGTCCGAAAAAAAGGAGTAAAAGGCAGCGGACTGATGCAGTAACTATTCATTCCAGCAGTGTTTGTCCCAGATCCAACAGCCCAGCCTTCTCCAGATCTCGATCGGACGAATGAAAACGCATCAAGAGGAATGATCCAACGGCCGAGAATGGCTGATCTCTGAGGAGGCTTGTAGGAACTTTCATCTCTTATTTCTGGATAAACTAGATCGGCAATGCGCCTTGGCGCGAGGGTGCCGGTCCCAACGTTATGGTTATGCAGGCAATGCTCAAATTAGTAGTAACCCAGGTTTATCATACTTACTCAAACAGGATATAACTAAATAAAAGTAAGAACGAAACATTCACATATGAATATATGATAGAAGCAAGAAATTATGGAGTTCATTACATTATCAGGTATAATAGATATTAACCACTTGACAGGAAGTGTGGCTTGCCGCACCCCACCTGCACCAGCCATATCCAACCCGGTAAAAATATGGTTTATATTCCGACAGTTCACAAAAACAAAAGGATCCAAAGCGTCAAAGCCCATTAGAAGCAAGTAGTACATTCGTAATAGGAGATGTAGCATGACATACCAAAAGAAAGCCACGATCAATCATTCATCGACTATTATCTACAGATGATGAGTCAGAAGGAATAAGAGCATCCATCATATCTATACATTATTCAGGCCTCATCCATAATCGTCCAATAGAATTACACAACGAAATATTTCCATAGAAAAAACTGCATAAAATTCCAAATGATGGGCTTGGAAGTTGTAATAATTAAAGGTGCATCCTTATTCTGATACAGATGACCAAAATATATACTGGAATTCTTGTAAGATACATATATGACCAAAATTAAAAGATATCATAGCTACACATAATTCAGCCCTCATCCATAATCTCTCCAATCCATGCATCCTCCAAGTAATGAGAAGGAACCAAGTAGCTCGTGACACAGGTTGAACTTGAAAAGAATCTCTCCAATCTTGCAGCATAATAGAAGTTCATATCATTATGAAATCAGAGAGAGAGAGACTAAAGTAACAGACCTAGAAGATACCAATATATTTTCATAGCAGCAACGACCCAAGCAATTTAAATTTTCCACTACAATAAGAAATCATAAGCAAAAGGAATTGTAGAACAGAAGAGAAGGGGATGCAGATGGAATGAATGTAACAAACACATGTAACCAACTTGATAAGAAAGGGCGTGGTACTGGACACTTACCCCGGCCTACTCCTATGCAGTCAATGATGACTTATGACTCAGACCAAGTCATGTCCAATCTATTTGAGGGTAAAATGCAAATAAAGGACAACAAAAATACGCCCTCCATCCAGAAATACTTGTCGGAGGAATGGATGTATCTAGACGTATAATTAATAGGTGCAAAATAAGATGGAATACATTATGGATAAAATTATACTATATTTTTTTGTCCATCTAAGTAAACCTCAAGAACCAATTTTTAACTAATATTGTAACAATAGATATAGTTCACGTGGAAAAGGATTGAGCTTTAAGCATAATATGAATACCAATGTCAGAAGATAAAAGTACAGTAAGAAATAAGGGTCTCCCATATTCAATTGCAACTTACCTATAAACTACACATCTTTCGGACACTCAGGGCCCATAGAGCTTCTTAGAGCAATCCTATATATCTCAAAAGATAATCATTCACCGGCATGGGCAAGTGAAAAGGTTTCATTAAGAAAATGTAACATCCATCGCAAGTCCTAGACATAACAAACATATTGTTACTACTCGTCAATTTCTAGGACTCCAGGAGCTGTACAATAAGGTGCTTTCATTGCAATTGGAGTCTCATTCATAAAGTTACTACCAGACATATTTTAGCATTTTGCTCCGTATGTAGTCCATATTGGAATCTCTAAAAAGAGTTATATTTAGGAACGGAGGGAGTATAACTGAACAAAGACCGAACCAAATTGATCCATACTGACAACATCACCCCCCTTCCAACTTTGTACAACACAGGAAGCAAACTGAGCAGTGTTACCCACCAAAAATTATCTTCAGTAACCTTTAAAAATATCTACAGTAGATGCACTATGGTATTTATAGTTTTGAAATTCATAGTGCTAAAGTCTGAGAGATATGGTGATATGGAGAAATGATAAATTGCAAGGAGTAAAGTTGCACCAGACCAAACCTGTTAAGGAGGCAGACAGAGGAGTTGAGAAGAATGCATGGTCAAGCAGAGCAGCAAAAAACCAAAAAAATATGCTGCCCTTTTTTTTTGCTGTTGGAGAGAACGATTTTGCAGTATGGGCAAATACATATGCGTATACACATTTGGATTGTGAAGCTTACCTTTGAGCGTGAGCAGCGTCGCATCCCAGCAAATGGTTAAGCTTGCCATCACAGGATCAACTCCTCGGGATCAAGATTATTTCAGTGATCAAGATAAACCAGTTCTTTCAGGAAAGGCCAAATTGGCATTATAGACCACGATTCCGCTAACAAAAGAAACGCCAAATTGGCATTACAGATCACAACTCCATTCACTAAAATAATCAAGGAAAGTACAAAGAGTATATATATACACAACATATTTAGGCTGAGCACAGCAGCAGAAACCAAAAGGAACAGAAATAAAAACAGAGCATCCGAAACAGAGTGCTAGATACCAAACAGAAACAGAGTGTCTCCCGAGTAGAGGACGGTGGCATGAATAATAATCCAGTGATGGTTTGAAAAAAAAACAGAGGATTGGACAGTGATACGATACGCACATAGGTGTTGAGCTGCCTGACGAAGCTGGAGAAGTTGTGCTTGAAGTTGTGCAGGAGCACGTCCAGGGCGAAGGTGGAAGGATTCCACACGACGAAGCTCTTGCCGGCGGGACCCCAGGAGATGACCCCGTCCAGCCACGGCTCGCTGACGAGATCGTACGTCTTGGACAGGAACGGCGGCCGCAGCACCACCAGGGCCGCAGCGGCTCGCAGGGCACCACCAGCGCGGGCGGCGGCGGGATCAGGTGATGAGCAAGAAATATATATCTCAGAATAATAGGATTATACATCTGAAGAAAATAATTTTGCCTAATAAAAAAATGCATGCATGACTTGCAAAAGTATTTCTCTTCCTTTGTTCAGTATTGTAACCTATTATTGTCCACCTTTATTTATCGTTTCTTTTGGCAGAAAGCAGGTGGTAAAATAGATGCCACAAAATACCGATCATTAGTCCAAACAATGTGTTGATGCAAACTGCTTGCTCACATTCATTACTATACTACTACTTCACTTCTAACCATGATCTCTATCGTTTTTATTTTAACTTTTGAACCTCTGGGAAATTCATGATTCCTTCTTAAGCATGAAAATATGAGAGTAAGAAGATCTATGGAACGCCATAAAACTAACTTAAGCTTATGTTCCCCTGTTCCCTAATCTGGAAAATACAGCGCTTTACCTTCATTACATGGTGCACATCCTATGGATTGTTTACTTAGTAGTTAGCAATTGCCATTTTCCGCTTGGAACATCTCTATTTGAACCAAACAATGTGTATTTTAGAAACTAAAAGATATGCAAGGATAACCTAACACTTGATCCTTGATTGAGCGAACCGCTCGATCGAGTAAAATACTTAGTAATATAAATGGAGGTTCCCTACAATAAAATTTGTAGAACACACAGGGGTAAGGAAACTGAGAAATATATCACAAGTCAGCATCAAATTTATTTGAAAGTATCATCATTGTTTAAGCATCTCACTGAATCAGAATCGAAAAAACATACAATTTTAATCCCCATTAAATTCGAACTCAAAACCATGCAAGGAACATACATACTCAGAAAAGTAACCAAGCATAAGATGTTTGACCTTTAAATCCTTACCTTACATATGAAGTATATGGAGTCGACATCCAGAGCTTCAAGCAGATCCACCCGATGTTTCTCCATGAACCTGAATTTCCATCTTTGCGCTGATGGTGCAAACATGTTGTATAAAAATGCATTTCCATCTTTGTGATAATGAAATCAAATGCAAAATTTGCAGCATAAAGGAGTTTCGCTATGATAAATTAGGTCTTCCTCTGTTGATCCTGCTGAAAGGCAATATAACTGCTCTTCGTGAATTATGGAGTTGAGATCGTCAACAAGCGCTTCCAGCGCTGAAGGCTTAGGACGACTGACACAACTCCTTTTTCTTGATGGTATCAGTGACTCCCAAGCATGTGACTGTGCTGAACCTGAAGTTTAATGATACCAGAAAACCCATCGTTAACATACCTAACAATGGTTGTGAAAGGAACTCATCCAAAAAGATTATGCTATGCACAGGGATTTAGAGGGTCAACTAATGATTATGATTGGTACGAAGAACATAAATTTTTGGACTTAACAGCAACAAGTCAAGAAATTAGATAGAACTCACCGGCTATTTCACTTGCATCAATAGAACCACACGGGGCACAACTCTCTGAATACGATGCCGCTGATCCAAAACCGGATCTATTGCTTGTGTTCGCATTTCCTATCTTCCAGAAGTTCTGATCAGACCATGGTCCATCCTTCACTATGCTGCGGTTTGGTCGTTTCTTCGGCTATTTCTGTCCCTTGAGCTTCAGCTTGTCAGGTCCAGCTTCGCCAGCGCCAGTATCTTCCCGACGATGCGCCCGCATGTAATTCACCAACGTACCCTTTATCCTCCATATCAACCCACATGCATTGCAGAAAACTGGCTTGTCTGGTGGCCCATTACGCCAAAGAGGAGTACCTATATCAGCAGCATTTGCCATGAGTAATAAGAAATAGAGTACAAAACTGGTACCCGAGAATCTGTGTAAAATGCAGGTACAGAGTTCATCGGTAGTGGGGCCATCAATCAGGAGTTTGCTTGCATAATAGATTTACAAGAATTATGCCTGGCAGTGATACTACAAGAGATGGTGGCTGGTGTCCAAAAAAAAGATGGTGGTGCTAATCCAGGAAGCGAACATAACACAACAGTCAGGAAGAATACATCTTCAAGGCTATAAATAAATAATCTCTCATAGATACACATAGTCATACTTCATATTCTAGGTACTGTTTTTGATGGTTAGTACATACAAGCCTGTGATGCTCCATGTGTTGTCCTACAGAATAAAGCCTAGCAAATGCACATAATCTGAAAATGAAACCAATATGTGCAGATGAGACAGGGCAGCAGAAAACCAACTCTACCCCTGAACTCTGAATATAATGAGATGAGCATATACATAGTCAAACTGCATATTTCTTTCAGGTGTTGCTTATTTTCAATGGTTAGTACAGACAAGCATATACATCTTCCCAATGGGTTAACCTGGACGGGACCGGACTGTCTCCCTCGCGTGACGAAGAGGAGGAATGTCTCGCCCGTCCGCGCTGCAGTCCACAAAGGAGAAGATGCGCGAGCCGCAGCCTCCGCTCCTCCCCATGCGAGACAGAGGGAGAGAGAGTGCGACCTAGTCTCCCTCCTCTCCTGCTCTGCTACTTTAGTAACACAAAAACGTGTACAATCTAGAAGCCCACATAGTTTATTAACCAAAACTTCCTGGCAGCACATCTCTAATCCTAGCCACTAATGGTTCAGTCGGCCATGTCAATTCAGAGCAAAGAACAAGGGCAGCAACCATCCATGTGCAAACAAACAAAAAATCCCACCCCTAGTAGGATATACACAAGGAACAAAAAGCACACACCTATAGGCTACAGCTCACAAAAGAACAAACAAGGAAAGGAGGCCACAAAAATCCAACCAGGGGATAATACCTTTTGCCTCTACCAGAAAGAAGACAACAAAGAGACACAGTCTTTGGCTAATCTGCATACCAATCGAATCTAGTGGTGCCTAACCTGCACACCAACCGAACCCAACAACATCCCCAGACAAAGAAAACAACAAAGATACACATGCACACGAACACAAGCCTAGGAATGTAAAGAAACATGAACAGAGAAAGGAAGGAGAGAAGGGGTCGACCTGTTTTCTCTGAGCGAAGACATGAAGGCCGGCACAGATCGAAGGATTCCCCAAAAAGAATATGAGAACCAGCCTCCATGATGTGCCTGAATCAATCAATTGACCTGAACCATTATTAAGAGACCCTGTACAGAAAATTGTGCATCAATTAACTACCCAAACAGTGGCATGCTAGGCTAATTGGTGGTGGTTGCTGTTTTAGCAGCAGACATATACAAATCTGAGGAGGACGGTGAGCAACGAGCTTACTATGGCCAACATGGTCGAGCAGCAAGGCCAAGTCAAGCAGCAAAGAATAACATCACATTCTTCCCGTACAATCCAATGGCCCTTTCTTCACGCACATCTACAAGAGAAGAGCAGACCAGGGCTGAGCCCCTGCAAGGCTGCACCCCATGGCCAAGGCGCGCATCAGGGAGGGAGGGAGGGAGGGGAGCGGCCAAATCGAAACAAGCAAGCCGAGGGGGAGGGGGAAGAAGAGGGACCTTGCATTCTCATTCAGTGGTGTTAGAGCTCCATGTCCATTTCCATGGAGAATAAGCACGCCGGTGCCGGTCCGGCGGTTGTGGCCGAGGTGGATCCGGCCGGCGCGGTGCTGGGAGCAAGCAGAGGAAGGGCTGCATCCCCACGCGAGAGAGAGAGAGAGAGAGAGAGAGAGAGAGAGAGAGAGAGAGAGAGAGAGAGAGATCGACCTAGTCTCCCTCCTCACCTGCTCTGCTCGGCGGCTCCTCGGCGATCTGGACGCGCCGCTTGACCTGCTCGGTCACGGTGGCCCTCATTGGCATGGCTTGTGATGAGGGGGAGGAGGAGAGGAGAGGTTAGGCGCGGACATGGCCTGCGGCGAAGGCGCAGAGGAGGGCGGTGGCTCAGGTTGGAGAGAGGGAGGGCAGAGCAGCGACGGCGTCGCAAGAGTGGCGGCGGCAGCAGGGCGGTAGTGGCGGCTAGGGTTTTCATGGGAGGGGCGGGGGAAGAGAGGATTGGGCAGGAGCGGGAGGGGAACGACAAGTGAGGAAACTGCCTCGCTCTCATGGTCTCACCCCTATCGCTATGGGAAACGTTTGGGGCCGGGGCACCGGCGAAAGCTTCGGCCGGTCCAGTCCACGCGCGCACGCCACGACCCAGTCGCGAGCAACCACGTGGCGCTGCGGATCTCGCGAATCTCGCCTCATTCCTGTCTCGCAGCTCCGCGGGTCTCGCCCCCATCCTCATCTCCTGCAGCGCCGGCGCCCACATCTCGCCGTCGGCCATGGAGGGTCGAATCCCCCGCGCGTCCATGGATGTAGATCTCACCCCGCCATGCTTTACAGCCCGTTTCGCCATTGGATGCAGCCCGTTGACCAATCCCCATCCCCGGCGGTTGCAACTCCCACACGTCTCGTGCTTCTGCCTCGCCGCCGAGGAGCCGGGCGGCGATGGTCGACACCGGAGGCTTCTGCAGAATCGTCGCACCCCCTCATGTTGCAACCGTTTAAAAAAAAGCTTCGTCCCCCTAGATGAAAAGCTTCAACCGGATGTAGAGAAAGCTACAAGCGGTCAGCGCCATCGCCGGAAAGCTACAACCGTTGACATGAAATGCTACATCCTTCGATTAAAAAAGCTTCAACCGAAACGACACAAAAAGCCTTGACCAAGTGCTGCTAAAAAGAAAATAGCTACAACTTTTGGTAGAAAAGCTTCAACGGTTGTTGGAAAAAGCTCCAACCATTGAGAGAGAAAGCTACAATTAGACACTATGAAAATAAGAAAGCTTCAACCAGCGACGGCTGGAGGTGGAAGAAGATGATAAAATGCTGCAGTTTTGCTACATGCTTCAACCGGCATAGATTTTTGCTACAACTGGCATAGCATTTTGATACAACTAGCGTCACGTTTTGCTACAACACACAGCCGGCGTCGCGGTTTTGCTACAACTAGCATCTTTTTTGCTACAACCGGCATAATGTTTTGCTACATCCATCACGGCCGAGCTGCGACCCAGCACGGGTTTCTGTGAATTCCGGCGGCGAGATCCAGCACGGGGGGCAGGGGCGGATGCTGCAACCGGTCGCCGGCGAGCTGCTACGGGCTCGCGGCGAGCTGCAACCTCGACTGGCCATAACGGAGCTCGAGCCCAAATCCATGGCGGCAAGGAGGTCATGACGTATGAAGACATGATTGAAGCAATCCCAAGGCGGCTTGATAGGTGGGGGAGCCCCTCGTCGACGTGATTCGGCCGCGGGGAACGAATAACAGGCGGATCTAGCCGCCGCCGCCGCGAATCGGGGACAGGCAGTCGCGGGGGGATCCAACTCCCCTGTTTTCCTTGCTGTGGCTGTTCGTACACGGTCGCAACAAAACTGTTCTTTTTTGCTGCAACGGTTGCTTCAGTCCGTGTATGCGCGCAGATCTAACGGTCCATGCAAACCGCATCGGACGGCTGGGCCTCGACCGGCCCAACTGTTGGGCCGGTGCGCCGGCGCAGATCGCTGCCCACTATTGGGCATTTTTCCAACCATGTGAAATGACGAAAATGCCCTCGGCAGGGCAGTTTAATTACACGCGGTGGCACACTATTCATTGTAGCAGTGTCCGAATCTGATCCGACGGCTACGATCTTCCAGGCGCGAGATCAAACGGCCTGAAACGCATCAAAAATTCGATCCGACGGCCGAGATAGGCTAAGCTCTGAGAACGTCCATGTTCTCCCAACTAACATATTTCTCCCAACTAACATATTTCCTGATTCTCCCAACTAACATATTTCCTGATATCAGGCAATTAGACAGCTCTAGGGTCGGTCCTTCAATCCATTTTCATCTCCTCTTTGACTGCTAAAATCACACACATATACAGTATATTGGAGCATAGAAAAAGAGAAGAGAAGGAGGCAGGCGTCTTGCTTGCAGGAGGTGAGAAGGTGAGATTCGTGGCTCTCCCCTAGCCCCTGATTTGGCCACTGTGGTACACGTCAAGGAGCTTTCTTCCTCCTCCTCTCCTAAAATTCTAGCCCTTGGTTCGGCCATCGCGGTACAAATCAAGGAGCTGTTTCATCTCCCCAAAATTTCTATCCTTGGTTTGGCCATTGCGGTACAAACCAAGGTATATGTTTAATCTACCTCAAAATTTTGTCTTTGGTTCGGCCATCGTGGTACAAACCATGGAGCATGTTATATCTACCCCAAACTTTCACCTTCGGCTCGGCCATCGCGGTACGAGTCAAGGAGCATGCATGGTTCTTTCAAGCATGGTTCCTTTAAATGTTGCGTGCGCTTCGTCCTATTAATCTTCGTCTTAGTTCGGTCCCCTTAGCGATACAAGACAAGATGGACGCCCCGTTCCTTGGTTTGGTCTTTATACATGGAGTGTCATAAGTACGGAAACCCCGTAAAAAATTATATTGGTTTGGTTACCACAAAAACAATTTAAATGACAAAGTTGGAATGAAATTACGAATATGCTAAACTGAATTCGTTCTTGTTCGGTTTACGCTACGGACCTTATGTGTCGCATTAGTTGCAATATGAACAAGAATATACAAAATATTTCCTCACTTGGTTACGCTACACGAGGGCATTATCTTAATGCTACTCAGTGTTAGTAGTAATACAAGCAAGGCAAAAATTAATTAAAAATGCGTTCATGCCACACACGCAAAGACCAAAATCATGCAAGGTGAATTATAAAACATGTTGCATCATAAAAAAACAATCTTACCTGGTTACGCTACACGTGGGCATTATCTTAATGCTACGCGGTGTTAGTAGTAATACAAGTGAGAGAAAATCAAACAAACCATTCGGACCATATATTTTGGCCAAAGTCAAATAAATATGTCATGAAATGCTCCAATGCTATGAGAGCCTAAACTATTAGCATCATCATAAATGGATATCACAAACTCACTTTACTTGGGTTATGCTACACACGAGCACCAATGAAATGACGCTATGTGGAGTTAGTGCTAATACCATGTAAGGTACAAACATAAATAAAAATGATAGATGTCATATGACTCATGCAACACCATAATTGCTCCACAAACCTTTGCTTGGTTATGCTGCACGCGAGCATTATCTTAGTGCTACGCGGTGTTAGTAGTAATACAGGTAAAGCAGAACTTAATAAAAATATGTTCACTCCACATCCACATATGCATATAAAATTCATGCAAAATACATGATAAGGGATGTTCCATGTAGCCCACATAGGCTTTAAACAAACAAAAATATCATAAGCAAACTCCACTCGCAAACTCCATTCGAGTCAGGCTATACGGGTGTGTCATATCATTGCACCGCGTTGTTAGTTTTGATATCGTGTGAAGTCAAAATCAAAAAAACATGGCACATATCGAATGCACCATAGAAAGCATCAAGATTGTGTCAGAAAGCTTCAGCCCTTACGCTACACACGGGCACCACATCACTGTCGCGGGATGATAGTAGTAATGTGATGATGCAAAAAATATTAAAATTGGTATGTCACATAAATCCATGCCACCAAAACCAAAGATGTCATATAAAATTCCCAAAGAAAATATATACATATCCTATATGCCAAACGTAGGATAAAACTATGCCTAGCCAAAATCAACCTGCATTCTGCATATACATGAGGTTGAACACACACAAATGGTTGCATGCTAGGAAATATATTCCCAAACATTACACATGAAATCATAGAGGAGTATTTGCATGGAACCAAACTTTAAGATCACCAAGCAGGAGTTCATCGTCGACCGCGAGGAGGATTACTCTTGTAGAATATTGTAATAGGCATGTGATGTAATCCTATGTAATAGATATGTTGGAATTCTTAATCAGGGGTTTTCTCTTAGGAGATGTAATTAATAGAATTTTTATGTAAATGTAAGAGTTTTGGAAATAATGTACCTGCGATGTTTGATTCTATATTTATTTTATGCATTTAAATTTCACTCTGTATCAATGACGTGGACGGGCGTACTTTCACGCCCGCCATTTTCCCGTCATTAGATCCGTTTATGGACTGGTGCAAGCATCTCGGAGTTGGAATATATGCTTTGGTCAGGTGATCAAAACATATGGTTTTATACAGACTTTTGGAGAAGTCTGTATTTACAAGAAAGTGAGTGGGCGCTTTGTACATTTCTAATATTATATGTGGATGACATATTGCTGATTGGAAATGATATAGAATTTCTGGATAGCATATGAGGATCTTGAATAAGAGTTTTTCAATGAAAGACCTCTATGAAGCTGCTTATATATTGGGCATCAATATCTATAGAGACAGATCAAGATGCTTAATTGGACTTTCACAAAGCACATACCTTGATAAAGTTTTGAAGAAGTTCAAAATGGATCAGTCAAAGAAAGGGTTCTTGCCTGTGTTACAAGGTGTGAAGTTGAGTCAGACTCAATGCCCGACCACTTCAGAAGATAGAGAGAAAATGAAAGGCATTCCTTATGCCTCAGCCATAAGTTCTATCATGTATGCAATGTTGTGTACCAGACCTGATGTGTGCCTTGCTATAAGTCTAGCAGGGAGGTACCAAAGTAATCCAGGAGTGGATCACTGGACAGCGGTCAAGAACATCCTGAAGTACCTGAAAAGGACTAAGGATATGTTTCTCATTTATGGAGGTGGCAAAGAGCTCGTTGTAAATGGTTATGTCGATGCTATATTCTTTCACACTGATCCGGATGACTCTAAGTCACAAACCGGATACATATTTATATTGAATGGTGGAGCTGTCAGTTGGTGCAGTTCCAAGCAAAGCGTCGTGGCGGGATCTTCATGTGAAGCAGAGTACATAGCTGCTTCGGAAGCAGCGAATGAAGGAGTCTGGATGACGGAGTTCATATCCGATCTAGGTGTAATACCTAGTGCATCGGGCCCAATGAAAATCTTTTGTGACAATACTGGAGCAATTGCCTTGGCAAAGGAATCCAGATTTCACAAGAGAACCAAACGCATGAAGAGACGCTTCAACTCCATCTGTAATCAAGTCAAGGAGGGAGACATAGAGATCTGCAAAATACATACGGATCTGAATGTGGCAAACCCATTGACTAAGCCTCTTCCACGAACAAAACATGATCAACACCAAGACTCCATGGGTGTTAGAATCATTACAATGTAATCTATATTATTGACTCTAGTGCAAGTGGGAGACTGAAGGAAATATGCCCTAGAGGCAATAATAAAGTTGTTATTTATATTTCCTTACATCATGATAAATGTTTATTATTCATGCTATAATTGTATTAACCGGAAACTTGATAAATGTGTGAATACATAGACAAAACACAGTGTCCCTAGTATGCCTCTACTAGACTAGCTCGTTAATCAAAGATGGTTAAGTTTCCTAACCATAGACATGTGTTGTCATTTGATGAATGGGATCACATCATTAGGAGAATGATGTGATGGACAAGACCCATCCGTTAGCTTAGCATAATGATCGTTAAGTTTTATTGCTATTGCTTTCTTCATGACTTATACATATTCCTTTGACTATGAGATTATGCAACTCCCGAATACCGGAGGAATACCTTGTGTGCTATCAAACGTCACAACGTAACCGGGTGATTATAAAGATGATCTACAAGTATCTCCAAAGGTGATTGTTAGGTTGGCATAGATCGACATTAGGATTTGTCACTCCGAGTATCTGAGAGGTATCTCTAGGCCCTATCGGTAATGCACATCATGATGAGCCTTGCAAGCAATGTGACTAATGAGTTAGTTGTGGGATGGTGCATTACGTAATGAGTAAAGATACTTGCCGGTAATGAGATTGAACTAGGTATGAAGATACCGACGATCGAATCTCGGGCAAGTAACATACCGATGACAAAGGGAATTACGTATGTTGTCATTACGGTTTGACCGATAAAGATCTTCGTAGAATATGTAGGAACCAATATGAGCATCCAGGTTCCGCTATTGGTTATTGACCGAAGATGTGTCTCGGTCATGTCTACATAGTTTTCGAACCCGTAGGGTCCGCACGCTTAACGTTTGATGACGATTTATATTATGAGTTATGTGATTTGGTGACCGAATGTTGTTCGGAGTCCCAGATGAGATCACGGACATGACGAGGAGTCTCGAAATGGTCGAGAGGTAAAAATTGATATATTGGATGATAGTATTCGGACACCGGGAGTGTTTCAGAATGTATCGGGTACATATCGGAGTACCGGGGGGGTTACCGGAACCCCCCCGGGGGAAGATATGGGCCATAGGAGGGAGGCAAACTAGCCCACATAGGGGTGGCGCACCCCCCAAGGGAGGAGTCCGAATTGGAAAAGGGGAGGGGGAGGTGCCCCCATTTCCTTCCCCCTTTCCCCCTCCGATAAAAGGAAGGGGGCCGAATCCTACTAGGAGCCCAAGTGGGACACCTCCCACTTGGGGCGCGCCTAGGGCCAGCCTCCTCCCCTCTCCCTCCTTTATATACAGGGGTGGGGGCGCCTCTAACACGCATCAATTGTTCCAAGTCGTGTGCGGCGCCCCCTCCACAGTTTAGGCCTACGGTCATATTCACGTAGTGCTTAGGCGAAGCCCTGCGCGGATCACTTCACCATCACTGTCACCACGCCGTCGTGCTGACAGAACTCTCCCTTGACACTTTGCTGGATCAAGAGTTCGAGGGACGTCATCAAGCTGAACGTGTGCAGAATTCGGAGGTGTCGTACGTTCGGTGCTTGGTCGGTTGGATCGAGAAGACGTTCGACTACATCAACCGCGTTAAGTAAACGCTTCCACTTTCGGTCTACAAGGGTACGTGGACACTCTCCCCTTCTCGTTGCTATGCATCTCCTAGATAGATCTTGCTTGAGCATAGGAATTTTTTTGAAATTGCACGCTACGTTTCCCAACACTAAACCCTAGGTGAGTAGGATGATGGTTGTTCTTCTAGCCTCTACGGACTAAACCCTCTTATTTATATAGACACCAGGGGTACTGGGGTTACATATGGTCGATTATGATGAAGGAATGAACATGTCGATTCTCTTATCTTGACTTGGAGGACACACCAAGGCTTCGAAGGTTTCTTGTCCGGATACAGAGTCGCCTTATAGCACGGCCTTCAAGTGGTTGTAGAGCGGCCCACCAGTCCGGCTCATAGAAGATAGGACGGTAGCCCGAGGACCCCTTAGTCCAGGACTCCCTCATGGAGCTATGGGGTACTGTTGCCGGAGATGTTTACTGGCAAAAGACCAACAGACGGGGAGTTTGGAGAAGCTCTAGGCCTTCATAAGCTTGTCCAAATGGCACTTCCAGCTCTAGACAGAGCGGTCAATGTTGTGGACCACCAATTGTTATCAAAGGACAAGGATGGAGGAGAAGCAAACACCTCAAACCCTGGAAGGAAAAGAGATATATCAATTGCTTGTATCACTTCAGTTGTGCACACTGGAGTTTCATGTTCAAAGGAAACATACCACATGCAAATTGGAGATGCTTTGAAAGAGTTGGTGACGATAAACGACAAGTTTCTCGTGCATATTTCCAGTATGCAAGTGTCTATGTAACTAAAGGCTTGGAGATACTATTCAGCTGAGGCCCTTAGTGTTGAGTATATGATTATTAAGAAGTATAGGATAGACTAGGATTTGGTCCTGCCTTGTCTTGTACTTCAAGTTAATCATTGTACTCATATATATATGCCCACGAGGCTCAAGCAATAAAACGAACTATTCCAGCAAATCCCTCTCTCCCTTCTAACATGGTATCAACCCAACCGATCCAAACCCTAGCCGTCGCCCGCCGCTTCCGCTCCGCGCCGCCCCCGGGGCGGTCGGCCTCCATGACTGCCGCCGGGGGCCGCGCCACCCGTACCTAGGGTTCGTCCGCCGACCGTGTTAGTCGGCTTCCCTAGAGAGTCTTTTTCTCGATCTGTTAATTGGGGTTTTTCTCTCTCGCGGATCACTTGATCGGTGTTCTTTTTGGTTTTCCGATCTACAGATCGGTTTGCGTCGTCTGCCCCGTCAACATCTTCGCGCGCCTCTACTTCAACCTCGACTGAGACTACACCGGCCACTGCCTCGTCGTCCCGCGCGCCTCTGTGATTTGTGCGACCACGACTCGGTTGGCCAGACTCTTGGTCTCCGTCCGCGTCCAGGCTAGCATCTGCGCCATGCTCAAGTGCATAGCTTGTTGCATGCATCGATGCAATGTCCTGGATGAGGACGTTTTGGACATCACGAGCAGGATCCAATCTGCATGTGCTGTGCGCAGGCCCGGCTGCTTGCGCGTGCCGCTTGCATGCCTGCGGCCTGTACAATGCGTCCTTGCCTGTTCGTGCTCCTATCAGGCTGCCACGTATGAGCCGTGTGACCTATGTCGTGGATACCTCGTCGATGGTTTGCGTCTTCAATCTTGTCTTCACAGGATGCAGATCGTCATCGAGTGCCCGCACATATTACCGATCGAGCGACGGGCTATAGCTGCGTTGTCCCATCGGACTGCAGCGTTGCCGCCCCATGGTTTTTCCCGGCTGCATTGATCCGCGCACTGCCGCTGCGTCGCTCCTTCAGACTGTAGTACCGCAGCCCACGGTCTACCGTCACCCCGATGCCGTCCGCTCCAGGCCGTCCTCGTGGTTGCACGACCCTCGCGCTGCCGCTGCGTCGCCCCGTCGGGCTGTAGCGAGCGTGGCACGCGGTCCATGTCGTCGTCCCGTGGTTCTTCCTGCGGCTGCACCGACCCGCGCGCTGCCGCTGCGTCGCCCTTTCGGACCGTAGTGCCGCGGCCCAAGGTCAACCGCTGCCCCGAGGCCGTCCCCGAGGCTGCACCGACCCTCGCGCTGCCGCTGCGTCGCCCCGTCGGGTCGTAGCGAGCGTGGCACGCGGTCCCTACAACCACCCTGAGGTCTTCCCTGCCGTCGCCCCGACTCGCGCGCTGCCGTTGCGTCGCCCCTTCGGGCCGTAGCGTCGCGGCGCGCGGTCCACTTAGCCATCCCCGCGCGTCGACTTCTACATGGTATGTGTCGCGCCGCCTTCATACGCGCGGAAATGCCACCGTCCGCGCCGGTCTTCGTCACGCTGTCAGGCTCTTCCTCGCCTACTTCCAGCACTGTCGTCGCTCTTCTGACCTAGCCGTCGTCGCCGCCTCCTCAGGCCGCCGCCGCCGCTCTTCTTCCTGGTCCACGGCGACTACCTCGACACCGGCCACCCCGACTCGACATCGACCACGGTGTCCCTCGCGAGGCTACCTCGACCATGCTTACACCACCCTACGCTCTCGGCTACCTCGACAAACGGCATAAAGGGCTACCGCCTTGCTTGAGCAACCTCGTTGGTTTCCACTCCAGCCACGCCTTCCGCGATGCGTCGACCGTCACGACTGTCGGATTACGGGTTCCGCAAACTCTTGAAAGGTTCGAACTCTATGGTGCGTGCGGAGATCTCAACCTACCCAGCCTGTCTACTCGCGATCCTCCTAAGCCTAGTGCGACGAGCTCGAAGAGACAAAGAGACACAACAGTTTATCCTGGTTCGGGCCACCTTGCGGTGTAATACCCTACTCCAGTGTTTTGGTGGATTGCCTCGAAGGGCTGAGGATGAACTAGTACAGTGGATGAACTGGCCTCAGGAGGTGAGGTGTTCTTGAGCTCCAGAGAGCTGGTGGGATGTGAACTAGATGGAAGTGGATCCGATCCCACTCTATGGTGGTGGCTAAGTCCTATTTATAGTGGCCTTGGTCCTCTTCCCAAATGTTGGCGGGAAGGGATCCCACAACGGCCGGATTTGAAAGGGGACAAGTAGTACAGCTTATCCTGACTAAAGTGGTCTTCGCCTGCGAAAAGCCCCTGGTCGTGACTCTGCGGTGGGCTCGATGATGACCTCCGTCCTGCCGTCCTGGCGGTCTTGGTCTTGTTGCACCAGAATGGAAAACTTTGGCTGATTCCTCGGGACTCCGCGCCTGTGTCTTGCCTCCCTTGCACCGAAGGGGAAACTGGCGCTCTGCGCCCGCTGGCGCCCGCCTAGCCTTGGTCGTCATGGCTCACGTCAGCTGAGCCTCATGAGGTGCACCTTGCATAGAACTCTCCGCCCCTCGGGAGCCAGCCTGAGGAGGCCGACCCGCTCGGGGGTCTTGGTGTCGTCCGCCTCGTGAGGCTTGGCCCCTCGCAAGGTTCTTGAGTTGTTGATGCTGAAGCTGGGCCGTACCTAGGCCGTTGATGGAGCCACATGGTGGGCCGCAGGCAGGCAAGTCTGGATACCCCCATATCCAGAACGCTGACAGTAGCCCCCAGGCCCAAGGCGCGCTCGGACTTGGCTTCCAGGAAAAGCCAAAGGGAAAATGCGGAGCACCATGGGCCCTAACCGCCTGCGGCCTTGATGACGCGTGGCGATTGATGGGACGTGGGCGTCTCCAGTTCCCCACGCTGCCTCAGCAACTGTTCGACTTGACGGGACGATGCGACATGTAGAAGATCATCATGGCGCGAGGTCGTGGAGGCCGGCGGTTGGCCTTCCTTGGCTATAAATGTGGAGGAGGGGCAGAGCCCCCTCGCTCATTTCTCCTTCGTCTTCTCGCCGCCCGCTTCTTCTCCTTCTTCGTCTTGCTCTCATGGCGCTGATCGGGAGGTTTTCGGCGGCCGAAGAGGGGAAGGCCCCTAGAGAGGGGCCTGACCCTCTCCCTCCGAAGAAACGACTCCGCCTTCCTCACGATGCCAGTGCAAGGCGAGAGGTGATCAGGCCTTGGCAATCAAGGCCTCCGCATGGCTTCCCCTTCCCCTGTACGCCCGTGCCTAGGATGAAGTTGTGCGCCATCGAGTGGCCCCCAGCGATGGTGGGCAGGCCACCATTGCCTCGCCGACCGTGCCACGGACTCAAGCAGAAGGCAGCTCACGAGAGTTCATGGTGTGGGTGGCGATGCCGCCCGATTCGTGGATCCGGCTTCCGAGGTTCTTCGCCAGTGAGCTACCTCCGAGGGGGTCTCTTGAGCTATGGCTGCAGCACGTCGGGTGCTGTAGCCTGGCCACCAGAGCTGAGGTCGAGGTGGTGTCCCCCGGAGACGTCTTCATGACCCGCGGATGGGGTGAGGTCGCCCGAGCCTGCCGCACCGAGGGAACTCTTGCGATTCACTTTGAGTTTGACGGTGCATCCACCTTGTTCTTCAAGGTCTTCGATGAGGAAGGCCAACGGCTGGAGTGCTGCCCTGGAGGAAGCAGCCCACGGGGTGCAGCTGTGGGTGCTGGATCCGCTTCCGCCCCCATCGACGCATCTTCCAGCACTAGTGATGGCTCCTGGGAATCCAGCGACTCTCCTGAGCCCAGCGTGTCTCTGGAGTCCAGCGACGACAGCTACGTGCCTCCAAGCTCCCGCCGCGGTCGGAGCGCAGCAGCGGCTGCCGCCCAGCATCGCCGGTGACGCTCGATGGCTCGGTAGCAGCCTTCCTTCTTTGCTTTTCCTGCGCGGAATGAAAACCAGCCCCCATGGGGTTTGTAAGGACCGAAGTGTATTCAATACCAACGTTTCTTTCCCGATTTTGTGATGAAGTCGCGTGTCCCAGTTTGGCTCGACTCCCCCCTTTTCGTTCCCCTAGACAGTGTGATGCTCTACGCCGACGGGACCCAGTCCCCAGGCAGGCTTCAGCCTCGCTAGTATGCCAGGTCGCGATGCCGTGGTCAAGGCTGGGAGGTGAGCGGCCCGAGGTCCGGTGAGAGCTCATGAGACGCGATGCTCACGAGGTCTCCCTTGGCGTGCAAGCAGCTGCCCAAGGAATCGAAAAGGGGAGTGAAGCCGCCGGAGTGGGACTGCGAGGTTGGGGCGAGTGGGGTGTGAGACCGGCGTCACAGCACATGCGACTTATCTTTTAGTAGTCCTGTTGCGATCCGTCGGGAAGGGGTGCTTGCTCTTGCGTCTGTGGTGATGTCATTAGGCGCGGCCTGCAACGACCGCCTTCTCACCTCGCTTGCCTAGGTGCTCTATGTCCTCGGGTCCCGGCCCCCGAGCAAGCTCAGCCGCCGCTGGTATGCCAGGCCGCGATGTCGTGGTCAAGGCCAGGGGGTGAGGGCTGGAGAGCCAGTTGGAGCTCCCGAGACGCGATGCTCGGGACCCCCCTTTAACGTGCAAGCGACTCACAAGGTAAGGTAGCGATCGTCCAAACCGGCCTGTGACCCATCATCAGGTGAACCTGCAGGTTAGATGACAGGAGAGGTCGCAAATCCCTGCGGAGCAAACTGCCCGCCCTAGGGCCCCTGGCGAAAAGACGTAGGCACCGAGGACCTGGTGAGGTGGCGTGCGCGAGGCGGGCCGTGAGCCAGAGCTCAGTCCTTTGGTTTGTCAGTGTTGCAGGGACGGACCCGAGCACAGGAGCCGTGCTGACATGAGTAGCCATGCAGCGAGGCGGGCGAGCGACAAGCCAGCAAACATAGGGAGACCGCGAGGCGGTTAAGACTCGAGGCCCCAGAACGACGATCATGGGTAAACTCATAGCAGATGGTTAGACAATCCAGGCGAACGCAAAACGATACACACCGCTGGGACGGACCCATACGGCTTGGGGATGATGCAGCCCGTGGGGCGCCCCCAAACTAAACGAACTAGAGAGATGTCACCTGGTACCGTCGCTGAAGAGATGTCGGGGTGGCGGGAGATGCGCGCTGCCGGAGTCGCTCCTCATGAGCCGCCCTGGCCCCGAGCCTCGGGAGGCCCAGGGGACTCGGGAGGATCCCAAAGATGCGCCTCCATCCCCGCCAGAGTCGCCTGATGTCTGGCCTCGCGTGCCGCCAGGGCGTCCCTTGCGCAGCGCTGGAACACCACAGCTGCGCCCGGCAAGCCGAAAGGCATGCTGACGTAGCTGTGGGGTGGACCCTCGCATCGGCCGACACGAGACGGCCAGAAGAGCTGCGGATACGCTGCCCTGTTGAGCCTGGGGATGTCGATGCAGACGCGGAACTCCTTACCCTCGCCAGGGCAGTGAGCCGTGCCTTGTGGTAGGCGGTGATCGCCTTGTAGAACCCTTGCCTCTTGAATCTCCAAGATTGCCTTGCTGATGAACTCTGGAACGCCTGGCGCCTTTCGCCCAATGCCTTCTCCTGGGAAGCGTGCGCTGAAGCGTGCCTCCACATGGTGCCCGAGCGCCTCCCTCGTGATTCCGGCTAGGTCTGAGGCCCTCCCGAGGAGAGCCCCCAAGCCCAGCCTGAGAGGGGCGCCAGGGGCGCCTTCCTATGCGATAGGTGAAGGCGCCCCATCCGGGGACGCGAGGCTCAGCGCGGCGTCCTTGGGCGATGCTTCCTCGCGAGATCCCCGACCCAGCTGCGGCTTCTTTGTCTTGGGGGCAACCTCAGGAGGGAGGATGCCGCCCTCGTCTTCAGGGTCCTCGACTGCTGCAGCCTGAAAAGCGCGCTCGAGGGAGCACACCGCATCCTTTTCTTGGCATGCGACTACGATGACACCGCCGCTTCCTGGCATCTTGAGAACGTTGTAGCCGTGGTGCGTCGCTGCCATGAACTTGGCCAGTGCTGGGTACCCTAGGATGGCGTTGTAGGGCAGGCGAATGTCGGCGACGTCGAAGTCGATGAGCTCGGTGTAGTAGTTGTTGCGTTCACCGAAGGTGACAGGGAGGCAGACCTGCCCTATCGGGTGTGTGGAACCGTCGGTCACTCCTGAGAATGGCTTGGTTCGCTGAAGCTGGTAGTACGACACTTGGAGCCGTTCGAACCACTACAAAAAAATACACTTCCGTGATGATACGTGTTTGTCATAGTAGGTCGCATTTTTTGTCATGCATGTACATCCATGACGATTTTATGACAGAATCAAGATAGTCATACCTGTGCTGTCGTAGAAGTGTTCCATTACATTACCAAAATTATCATCACGGAAGTGTCCACTTCCATGATGATAAATCGCGCGTCACAGAAGTGCTTTCGTCAAGGGTGACCGACACTTGGCATCCACCATAACGGAACGCCGTTAAGCTATCGGGTCGGGTTTTGGATCCGATAACCCGTTAATAGCCCGGACCAATGGGAAATTTCCATGTGTAAAATTCTGATTGGCCGGAGGGAACACCTGTCAGCTCGTCAGTGGGCCAGATGTCGCCCGTCCATTGGAGGAGACATGCCTATGATACGTCGACACGGGTTGGGCCCAACAGAGGCCCATATAGGTTAAAAAGGCCGGCCCAGTCAAAGGCCCGTAGTACTTAATCAGGTACTAGTGGGCCAGCCCAATAACGGCCTGCTTAATAAAGGCCCATTTACGGCCCGAAGCCAGATCTGGCCCGGTAATTGTTCGCCCAATATTTGGGCCCATTTACAGCCCGAAGCTAGATCTAGCCCGTTAATTGTTCGCCCAATATTTGGGCCCATTTACGGCCCGAAGCCAGATCTGGCCCGTCAATTGTTCGCCAAATATTTGGGCCCAACTACAGCCCAGTGACTTTCGGCCTATTAGAGGCCCGATGTAGACATGGGCCCATTTCAACCCGGTGTGACTTTCGGCCTGGGAATGGCCCGTGCTGCCCATGGGCCATATATGATCCGACAGGACATCAGGCCCACTAACGGCCCGTGCTAAAGGTGGCAACAGTTAAGCCCAACGTGAATTTGGGCCTGTTAAAGGCCTGTCGCGTAATTCGGCCCGTTGATGCATGTACTAAGCTTTCGGCCTTTTAAAGGCCCATGATATCAGTGGGCCAACTAAGGCCTGAGATATGTTTCGGCCTGGTAACGGCCCGTGAGCTAACTGGGCCCAAAAAGTCCCGGTCTACATTTCAGCCTGCTGAAGGCCCGTCGACGATTAGTGAAAATTGAGGCCCAACATGCATTTCGGCCTGCTAAAGGCCCGTAGTTTCATCTGGGCCGTAATAGGCCAGTACAATATTCAGCCTGTTAATGGCCCAACGCTACCTGGGCCAAACTAAGCGCTGGGTCGACAAAAGGCCTAACTAAAATATAGGCCAGTGTAAGTTGTGGGCTTGGCGCAATGTGTGAAGGCCCCAATCATTCAGGCCCAAGAAAGACGCAGGCCGGCCCAATTGTGGCCCGCTAAAAACCAGGCCCATTAGAGTTGAATGTTTCGGCCCGGTCGACTACATCTGATTTTTTTCAAATAGCGAATGATGGCAGTAACTAGTAGGAATTAAGAACAAACCTACTCTATACAATAAAGAAATTACGGCATAGTAACTAAGAATAAACCTACACTATACAATAAAGGATTTAAGGTATATTACATCCACTGGGCATCGAAGTTCGCCACCAGTGATCATAAAGCGCAACGAAGAAGCAGATTACAAAAACTGGGCACCATTGCAGCGTAACAAAATAATACTGAACCGAGACCACTTCCAAGACAGTTCAAGAAAGGTTAGCCTTGCGGGGGAACTGCTGCGCAAGCTGCTGAGCAAGGCTGTGAGACCGGCCTAGCATGTCGGTCATAGCTTCCAGGTGTAGCTGTTTAGCAATGAGGTTCTCATTGGTGTTCTCCGCAATCTTTCTTAGAGATAGGACTTCAAGTCGAAGTTGAGTTGCAGAATGCCTTTCTGCTAGAACTTGGGACTGAAGAAGTCGAACTGATTCAGACAACGAATTCTGTGAGCTTGTCTGACTGCTAGTCTCAAGTAACTTGAACACTGCATCAAGACAAGACTTTGGGGTTGTCTCGCTATCTTCAAGATGTTTTGCCTTCTTTGCTGCAATATATGTTGGGTTTGTCTCACAGCCTTCAGCAGACTTGTGCATGCCATCAGGCATATCACCCTGAAACAAAGTAGAGAGATGACAGGTTTTGCACGTGTATAAACAAAGATGATAACTGTGCTGTCAATTCCATCCAATTTCAAATTAGAAAATAAAGAGTAAGTTCAAAATATCAGTAGCATAATTTGGCATTGTTCATAATGTGGGGAGCTTCACCACACTACTGGATTACCATGTCAACATAACAAGCATAGATGAAGGGCAAAGAAAATCATTGTATCTATTTTGGTTAATGTGCATGGCATGTTGTTCATATCATCAGCCACATCAGTAAGATAAAACAGGAGATGACAAGGTGCAAACGTGGGCTGCTTCACCACACACCGGATTATAGATCCACAAAAACAAGCATACATATAGGGAGTATTAAGTAATGTGCATGGTATGAATAAGGAATTTGGTTTTACAAGTAAAACTTAGAACTTACGGTTCTTGCGAACATGCATTTTGGTAGAAACAGCAAACTAAACAGCAGTAAATGATAGGGAGTATGAGCAAATTAAACAACAGTTGAGGATAAAGGCTTTAGGACTGACTTACATTAACAGTTAACACCGGCTTTATAATGACCTTCTCCATGTGAAGGGAAGGATAACTCAAGAATTTCAGCACAGAATCTTCTTCATAAGCATTGCCTGTACTCTACATTTTGTAGAGAGTAATTATAGATATGATAATACTGGAAGGGATAGAGTATAATGAAGATAAGATGCAGATTGATGCTACATAATCAAGTACCAATCCCTAGAAGTACAAGCGTTACAGGACAAAATGTACTGACAAGAGCAATGGGCTACACTTTTGCACTGGCATTGTCTGTGTATTCTACTTGTTGGTAAGATTAAATATAGATCTGATCTTTTTTAGTAAATGGTGGGCGAGGGAGATAAGATGCAGAATGCTACACAATGAACCAATCCCTCTTCCCATAATACAAGAGTGTTTTGAACACTGGTGTACTGTACAAAATGTTCTTATATTATGGGACAGAGGGAGTAGCTATTAATGTAAGTACACTGATAGACCACGTTTAGTCCTTACAAGAGGAATGCAGAGCTAAACCTCTTCAAAAGCATTGGGTTGATTCTAAATTTATGTAAGAGTCCATACGGATCTTATAATGTCCACCAAATGGACGATTACGAGGCTAACATGAGCAGTGATGCTACATAATCAAACAGCTATGAAAGTAAGTATGGTCATACAGGGCAAGAGGTACTCACAAGAGCAATGCAGTGTGCGGTATAGTTGCGAGATTCTGTGGTCCCTTGGGAACGAATGTTCTTCTGCTAACAGTTTTCGTACAAGTGAGACATTAAGGCAAATGCAGAAATGTAGTTCAAATTGTGATGTGATATCATAGACAGTACCTTATGCTGCAGCCGAGACCAATGTGTAACAAGATTATTCCAGTCACCACCGGATAAATGTAGCACCGAAGACTTTACAGAAATTTCGTTCAGAGGCTTGCCATCGAAGTGCGCCTGCCTCAGGTAGGAACGATACTTCATCAACGAGTGCTTGAAAAGCGCAACCGACCCTTGCTCGTCTTCACAATCCAGTTTGCTCCTCGCCTATTTAAAAGAATGAAATCTTGTGTCTTCTGTCAGCAGAAACATATGCAGTAATGACCATGAATAACATTAGTACATTACTTACGCGTAAGTTGCGGAGGAAGACTGGAAATTGTTCTGTGTCTACGGTATAATCTTTCCATGAAGGAAAGATGCGCACAAAGTTCCCGACAACAACATAAGCTTCGTCTTCTAAACTGGGAAGAAATGGAACAGGGGTCCTATTTGCTGCAATTGGGGCTCTCTCTGGTTCGAAAAGGGATTTGGCAACTGGATTTGGTGTACTCTTTGCTGGAATGGGGGTTTTGCGTCGTAGAGCTGGTGCTATGTCAACTGGCATAATCATACTGTTTGCTGTAGTTGGGGTCTGCTGAGTTGGGGCATCAGAAATGACCAGTGTAGTAGGGCTAGAGTCTGCTAGAGTTGGGGTGTTTTGTGGGTTAGGTGATATTGCAACTACACCTAATGGGCTATTTGATTTATCAGGTGCCACTACTTTTTCCAAATACTTTGCTTGTGCTCCTCCACGATCAGCAATCGCCCTCTTCCTTTTGAACGTCTGATACACAAGAACAACATTTGAATGGATACATATGGTATGATGACGGATGGAATATGTACTGAAAATGGATAGGCAGGGCGTATTCACATACACGATGTGTAAACTAAGCTAATGGCAGTTCAACAAAGTAGAAGCAATGCAAAGCATCAGTTGCAAGATATGTGCGACCAATGTAACCTTGGAAAGTTAGAGCAAGCACCTTGATGGGTGAATAAGATAGGGCATCTTCCTCTGACTCCTCCACTAGGGAGCTACATTGACTAAGGTCTCCCTCTAGCTCAGAATCACTGTTAGGATCATATTCTGAGCATGAATCTGTAGGTGGAGAGCATTTGCATTGCATTGCATCCAGACTTGATTTCAGTCCCTTAATGCCAAGTTTGACAGCCATGGCATTGTTCTGCTTTATTCTTTTCATGCGCGCAAGCTCATAATCATTATGATGCTGTTCAGAATCTGAGATTCATGAAAACATAAAAAGTAGTCAGATTATCTATGGAATGCATTGCGGATTCAACTCGAAGAGTGTCTCGCTATAAACCCCTGCATATGCAAAGTTCACACCCCAACCGTGTTGACCAGACCACACACAGAAATACAAACCCCTTATGTCTCTATAACAGGCAGACACACATTTCAAAACTGAAGTAGGAACATTAGAATCATATGAAATTCGTATTTGAACAAATAAACTAAGGAATTATGAGTGGCATAATGTTTAGCTTCAAGGGTGGAGTGTTGGTAGTGCGACACAAAGCAAGTAGGCAGATTGTGTTGCATGTAAAAGATCGAAACCTATGTAAAAGCTGGAAATGACACTTTCTTTCTATACAATGCAGTGTTCGTTGCCCACACATGATGGAGAGATCACATATAGAAATACTATTCACTCATGTCTACGGTTCCAGTATTTAGAAACAGGGTGGTCCACCCTAAAAGAATATTGACAACAAATATGACAAGGCAAGCATAGATGTAGTGAATCAGTCATTTACTTGTGAGCTTACTAGGACAAGTATGCAGAATTGTAACTGCAGTAAGAGACCGTCCAAAATTAAACGACTTTGTTTTAATAATATCAGATTCGTATTTGAACAACTAAGCTTGTTTAGCTTGATGGGTGGAGCAGTGTTATTATGACACAAAGCACGTATTCTAATCGTATAGTGATCATAAAAGGGGGAACTAAGCATATGTTTTTTACCAAAAGAGGGTTTCCCCTCCGATTTCTATTAAAGAAACCACCACGGAACCAACATGATCAATTAAACCCTAAGCATGATCTATTAAACCGTATTATGACTGTGCCATGGCAGATTTGAAGCTGCAAACCGGAGAAATGATATTTAGCATCCATTGTTTGCTTCGAACTAAGAACTAAATTCTAAGAGCTGAAAAGAAAGTAGAGTAACCAAGTTAAGATCTATTTTCTGGTTGAGATCAAAAATTGAGGAGATATGAAGTACCACCTCTCTTGCGGCGCCGTGTAGGCATCTGGGGTGCGATGGCTGTCGGTGGCGTTGAAGCAGATCTGCGACGGTAGATGGGTGCATCGGGGGATAAGTCCCGTTGCGATGGAGGAGAAGGTCGTGTGAGCGGCCCCGGCAAAGAGGACGACGGCGCCGATGAAGCGAGAGGACGCGATGCAAGGCTATTGGTCTGTCGCCGTGGATGAGAAACGTCCATCTCTAGCAGTGGACGACACGGTCTTGGTAGGCGCTCCGGCATGGTGGAGGACGGTGGCGATGGATGTGGTGGAGGACGGCGGCGATGGATGGGGTGGCGGATGGAGGCTGGTGTGGGGATGGTGTTCTAGCGCAGACGGTGTATGAATGGGAAAATGGAGGGAGAGGTACGGGGAACCATGTTTTTGGGACGCGTCTGTCTGAAATATGGGAAAGTTACGAACTTAGCACCCGTTTAAAATTTGGACGTCTCGTCGGTTAGGGATAGGACGGTAATCTCGCATCTCGCCAATATTTGCCCAGAGCGATTTCGGGCGAGGAGAGGGTGGTTGGCGCCCATGGTTGGCGCCCACGGTGTATGAACATGGCTGACAGGTAGGGCGGTTGTGTCACGTCTGAGTGAAGTTACAAACCTACCCCTATTGAAAATATTTGCCTACATCGATTTCGGCCGAGTCGAGTTTGTTTTGCCGCCCATCGTGTATGAATGGGGAATGGAGGGAGAAACAGAGGTCTTTCGGACGAGCTTGAATCAAATGTGTTTTGCCGCCCATGTTTGATGCCCACCGTGTCGGAATGGGCTCAGAGGCGGTCGTGTCACGTCTAATTGAAGTTACTAACCTACCCCTATTTAGAGTAGTGGAAGTCGGGCCGATGGATTGTCCGTGTAATGGGTAGACAGTAATTTCCATCTCCCAAACACTTGGTGTCACGACCGGTTTTTCAATAAAATATTTATTGAGAGACCAATCCCTTTTACGGACCAGTAAAGAAGAATTCCTTCTCACTGGTAGACAATATCTTGGTCACAGAAGAAAAAATACCAGGAGTACTGAATATAATACAAGGTTGAGCAGAGACTGCTCAACAATTTATTACATGAACGCCGATAAAACATAACGGCGGATAGGGTGGCATGACTACTAACTCACGATAACAACGGTGGTGGAAATATCACCGCGAAGTGGGTGATATGACTCCTGGAAACTACAGCTCTTCGAGCGTCGGAGTGAGGCTCGAGGAGACTTATTGCGGGTGGCGGAAGCGTATATAATACAAGTGACCAATATCCGGGATCGCACAGGACTGACTGGGACTCCTCTAGGCGTCGGACGCACTATCAAACTCTTCATCCAAGAGATCGCCTTCGTCAACATCTGGCCAAATCAACAAGCCAGGTGAGTACTATGAAAGTACTCGCAAGACAGTTCGGACATAAGATATAACAAATGTAAACATGAAGCATATGAACAGATTAACAAGTGCGTTCAGACATAGAGATAATAATGCATGGGAAAATAACAGAGAAGTCGGGCGGTAGTCCTCCCGAAATCCCAAAATAAATACTGGGTGCCAAACGAGGGTCTGAATGACTCCTCGAGAGGAAACTGCAAGAATAATAATGCCGCAGTCGGGCGTCAGGGCGACACCACATAAAGGGCTTATAAAAGGAAATAAAAGATAGTGCATACCACAGTCGGACGTCTGAGCGACATCACATAAAGGGCTTATATCAAAAGTAAATAATCAATATGCCACAGTCGGACGTCTGAGCGACATCACATAAAGGGCTTATATTGGGAATAAAAGACAAACATGCCACAGTCGGACGTCTGAGCGACATCACATAAAGGGCTTCATAACTTAACATCTTATTAGCTCAAGAATTTAAATCATATCCAGAGAATAATCAGGCATGAGATAAACAACAGGGTTAGTCCATCCACAGGAGTAACGTTCAGCTAAGTCTACTACTCATGCTCACTTACCGGAAAGAAGAACAAACCACGAGGACTTGACATAGATATGGATACACTGATCACGATACTTGACCATGGATACGATGACTCGAAAGGATTTGACTCTGCAGAGTTTGTACTTTAACCACAGCCAACGGATTTCAGTAGTCACGGGGACTAGTTCCGTCTACGGTGTTTTGGAAGAAACACGTCTAACCAGTACACACCCATTCAACATTCCGAAGCCAGGAATCACCCTCGGCAACGTTCAAGAAAAACCTTGAGACGGGGAGGCTACAACCTCGCGTAGCATGGGATCAAAATTTCTATACGCGCGCTCTAAGGGGTGCCCCCCTCTCGGTCCCAACCGGAAACACCCATGCCCCCTGACCGGATGACTGGCTTTAATCCAGGGCCATGGAACCATCATCCCGGCCCCTCTGTTTGGTGTGTACACGGAAAGAGGTTACCAACTTACTAAACCGCATTCTGGCAGAAAACATGTGGTAGCACGGAAGGGGGAAGAACGATAACGTGACTCCGTCCACGTTAACGTCGGAATTTAACGGATGACGTAAGGCTGGCATGCTACAACAGTACCACCTTACTGCCCTTCATGTCACCACATGACTAGGCCATCTCTCATCAGAGATCACCGTAACTTTGGAACACACGGGTAGTTGCCTCACATGCAACGAGGTGCTCACCGATACTCGTATGCCATGCACAACCTTTCACGCAATCATGCAAACACCTATCATATCAAAGGTTCAAACATGCTTGCCTGGTTCGGAGAAGTCGGAGTCTAGCTCGGCGAAGTTCGCGGCTCCGTCACCTCTTCCGGAACCTACGGTATAGCGAAAAAGCATACTAACGTGAAAACCAACGCGTGCATAAAAGTTGTTCCAAATTTTTTCAAATAAATCCCATAAAAAACTAGACAAAATTTTAAGACCGTCAGAAAAAGAATCACTCAAAAATCACTTTTTATTAAAAAGTTATAAGGGTTTCTGTCCAGGGACTCATCTGTAATGAAACAGAAAAGTTCCAGGGGTTTAACTGAGAAAACAGAAAACGGTTCGAATAGAAACGCGCAAGCCCACAGAGAAAACGTACTCTGCCCGAAGGCGCCAACAGAAAACGGTTCGCGGGGAAAGAATGAGAGGCTGACGTGGGGGGTCCACATGTCAGGTTTGAAAGACCTCGCCGGCGCCCGAAGGCTGCGATGGTCGCCGGCATCGAACCACGGCGAGTCAGGGAGATCGGAGTGTACCAAGAGTATCAGCGTGTCCTTCCGCATCGGTGGGTGGTGGACTTGGGCGTCGGGGAGCACCACGTCGACGGCGACACTTTCTCCGGCGGACGGCGGCTCGGGCGATGGTGGGGAACTCCGGTGGTGTGGGGAGCGAATCGAGCTGGATCCCGTGGCGGGTCGCGGCGGCCGGAGTTGAGGAAGGAGACTTCCTCGGGGCTCTTCCAGTGGCTAGGCAGGGTCTTGGTGGAGTGTAGAGGTGGTGTGGGTACTAGCTGGAGCTCGGGGCCTCTATTTATAGGCGGCTCGAGGGGTGGCCGTGAACGGGGTTGCTCCGGCGAGCAATTACGGCGAGGCAGCGGCTTGGCAAGGAGTTTAGGTGGCCAGGCAGCATCAGTGAGGTGTACTGGTGCCGTTCCCCCGCTAATCCTGGTCGGTCTTGGCGTAATGGCGCCGGTCCACGGTGGGGTGGCCGCACGGGCACGACGGCGGCAGAGAGCGCGCTCCGCGCCCAACGGTTCACGACGAGGGTGGTAGCGCGCACTGGGGAGTGGAAGACCATGCGGCGCTCTCCGGTGGCTTGGGCGGCGCTGGGTGGCGCCGTCTGCGCTGCGCCTCTCTCTGGCGGCCGTAAAGCCGCCGCTGGCGTCGGTCACGGGGCGGCGCACCTCCTCCAGCTCGTCGCCGACGCCCGCAAGCATCCAGGCGCTCGTGCGGTGCAGAGGACAAGGGGGAGGGGCAGGAAACATGGCGACGCCGGGCACTGGCGAGATCGACAACAGACACTGAAGAAAACGACAGTGATTCAGCCACTGTTAACTGAATTTGACTGAACCTGATATTGACAGTGCTCTGAAGGTGTTCGATGAAATGATTAGGTATGAAGAAAATTTTTCCTGGAGCTGGGGCTTGGTGAGGTGACCACTCAATGCACCCAGAGGCTGCCTGATTTTACTCAGAATTTTTGGAGAAGGATTTGAATGAATTTCATCAAATTTGGCAAATCTGGTCCAAACTTGCAGCAAGTATAGTTTGAAAAATTTGAACTGGAGACCAGTGGATCTTCATGGATCTTGGTTGATGGTTCAAAGGACTAGGAAGGGAAAAAGGTTTGGGGGCAAAAATCAAAGCAGAAAGAGTAGTTCCTTTGTAAACCTCCAATGATCAAGATATAAGGTAGAAATTGTTTTGATAAGAAATAAGTGGAAAATAAAAATATGGAGAGGTCCAACTTGCTGGATTTGAAGTAAATCATGATCCAAAGATAAGGAAAGGTTTATGAGAGTGGATTTGCACTAAGGTCATGGCAAGAGAGATTTGTTGAAAGTGGTAAAGGATTATTCCAAAAGCTATAGAGTATTTTCAAAGAAATTTTCAAAAGACATTTTTCCCAAGTGAAAAGCATTTTGGCTTGAGTCCAAAATAAAAAGCAAGAACCTCCAAGACCAAAAACAAGTCTTGGGTGAATCCAAATAAAACTCTTGCCATAAAAAAAATATTTTGAAAGGGAGGGTTCTTTTGAAGAAATTTTTAAATCACCTCCCTCAAGTCAAGTAAATTTTTTGAAAAATCCAAATGAAATTTTGGGTGTCACAACACCTACCCCCTTAGGAAAAATCTCGTCCTCGAGATTTCAGCTGATCCTCGAATAGATATGGATATTCTGCCTGAAGAAAATCTTCCCTTTCCCATGTAGCTTCATCCTCAGTGTGGTTGCTCCACTGAACTCTGAAAAATTTGGTCGTTTTCTGACGGGTCCTCCGTTCAGACACTCCCAGTATCTTTACTGGCCGCTCTCTGTAGGTGAGATCTGGTTGTACATCAATGCCCTCATGAGATACATGCTTCTCCGGGTTACTCACACATTTTCTCAATTGTGAGACGTGGAATACGTCATGGACGTCTGACAGCTCCTTGGGTAAGTCTAGTTTGTAGGCCACTGTGCCTCTTCGTGCCTCTATACAAAATGGTCCGATAAATCTCGGGGCTAGCTTCCCCTTAATTTTGAACCGTTGCAGGCCCCTCATAGGAGACACTCGTAGGTATACGGAATCACCGGGTTCAAAGCTGACCTCACGATGTTTTTGATCGTAGTAGCTCTTTTGTCGGCTCTGCGCTGTCTTGAGTCTGTCCCTGATCTGCTTAACTTTCTCCTCGGCCTCTTTAAGCATGTCTGGGCCGAAGATACGGCTGTCACCTGTTTCTGACCAATTCAGTGGGGTACGACACCTCCGCCCGTACAATGCTTCAAAGGGTGCCATTTGCAAGCTGGCTTGGTAACTGTTGTTGTAAGCAAACTCGGCATACGGCAAACTCTCTTCCCAACTGGACCCATAGGTGAGCACACAGGCTCTCAGCATATCCTCTAGGATTTGGTTCACACGTTCCGTTTGTCCATCAGTCTGAGGGTGGTACGCTGTACTGAAAGCTAGCTGCGTGCCCAGAGCTTGTTGCAGGTGATCCCAAAATTTGGAGACAAATTGTGTGCCTCGGTCGGATATTATAGTCTTTGGGACTCCATGCAAACAAACTATACGGGAGAGATAAAGTTTGGCCAGTCTTTGTGTGGAGTAGGTAGTCTTCACGGGAATGAAATGAGCAACCTTGGTTAGTCGGTCTGTGATGACCCATATGGCGTCATTTCCGCGTTGTGATCGGGGTAGTCCGACGATGAAGTCCATTCCTATTTCATCCCATTTCCACTCCGGTATCCTGTTTGGCTGGAGTAGCCCTGCTGGCTTTTGATGCTCGGCCTTGATGCGCTGACATGAATCGCAACAAGCAATAAATGCGGCTATATCCCTTTTCATACCGTGCCACCAAAATCTTTCCTGAATGTCTTTGTACATTTTGGTTCCTCCAGGATGGATCGAGTATGGAGCGGTGTGGCTTTCGGTTAGGATTTGTTGCTTGAGTTCCTCAATGTTAGGTACGCAAAGTCTGTCTCCGTACCATAATATTCCTTCACTGTCTGTGACGAACTCTGAAGCCTTACCAAGGTTCATTTTCTTCTTTATACCTTCGATGCTGGGATGTCCCTGTTGAGCCTTCTTAATTTGTTCCACTAGGGTGGGTTGTATCTCCAGATTTGATACGGTGCCCTCAGAGACTAACACCATGTTGAGCCTAGCGAACTCTTGCTGAAACTCAGGCCTCAAGTTTTGCGGACCGTCGTTGTCCGGGCTGGGGTTTCGACTAAGGGCATCAGCCACTACATTTGCTTTCCCTGGATGGTAGTGAATGCCGACATCATAGTCCTTGACCAATTCCAACCAGCGTCGTTGGCGTAAATTTAGCTCTGGCTGTGTGAAAATATATTTGAGGCTCTTATGGTCCGTATATATTTCACAGCGATTTCCCAACAGAAAGTGCCTCCACTCCTTGAGTGCATGTATGACTGCTGCTAGCTCCAAGTCATGTGTTGGGTAATTTTCCTCATGTTTTCGCAGCTGCCTGGAGGCATACGCGACAACTTTGCCATCCTGCATTAGTACACATCCGAGGCCTTTTCGGGACGCGTCACAATATACTTCAAAACTCTTGTGTATGTCTGGCACGGTTAATACCGGTGCGGTTGTTAGCTTCTTCTTAAGTTCTTGGAAGCTTCTCTCGCATGCTTCCGTCCATACAAATTTCTTGTCTTTCTTGAGCAACTGTGTTATTGGTTTTGCCACAGTGGAGAATCCTTCAATAAATCTTCTGTAATATCCGGCCATTCCCAGGAAACTCCGCACATCTGTAACGTTGGCGGGTGGCTTCCAGTCAAGTATGGCTTTGACTTTTTCTGGGTCTACGGCCACGCCTTCTTGGTTCAATATATGGCCTAGGAAACCAACCTGCCTTAGCCAAAACTCACACTTGCTAAATTTGGCGTACAACTGATGTTTCCTTAATTCTCCCAAAACAATTCTGAGATGCTCAGCATGCTCTTCTGGTGTCCTTGAGTATACCAGAATATCGTCGATGAACACCACAACAAATTTGTCCATGAATTTCATGAACACTTTGTTCATGAGGTGGACGAAATATGCGGGGGCGTTTGTTAGACCAAAAGGCATCACTGTGAATTCATATAATCCGTATCTGGAGGTGAATGCTGTTTTAGGGATATCTTCTGTCCGTACTTTCAATTGATGATATCCCGATCTCAAATCAATTTTTGAGAACACCTTGGCTTGTGCGAGCTGGTCAAACAAATCATTTATCCGTGGCATCGGATATTTGTTTTTGATGGTGACCATATTGAGAGCTCGATAGTCTATACACAGTCTCAGTGTCCCATCCTTTTTCTTGGCGAACAACACTGGCGAACCCCATGGTGAGGAGCTGGCTCGAATAAATCCTTTGTCCAATAATTCCTTTATCTGCTTCTTCAACTCCACCAATTCTGAGGGTGCCATTCTATAAGGTTTCTTATAGATGGGAGCGGTGCCAGGTGCTAGTTCGATGCTGAATTCTATCTCTCGGTCTGGTGGCATGCCTGGCAGTTCTTCAGGAAATACGTCAGGAAACTCGCATACCACTGGAACTTTTCTCAGTTCTGAAATGTCCACTTTGTTCAGTTTTGGTTGCCGTGACCGTGGCCTTTCTTGAGCTGTAACCTTTATTGTCTTGCCATGATGGTGAGTGAGAATCACGGTCCGATTGAAACAGTCAATGAATCCTTTGTTGGTGGTTAACCAGTCCATCCCTAAAATGACATCCAGTCCTTTATTTTCCAACACGATGAGATTTGCTTGGAACTGTAGTCCTTCGAACTCAATGATTACTCCTTGGCAGTAACTCTGAGCGATTTGCTTATTTCCGGGGGACTTGATGATCATAGATTTTTCCAAGGGAAGTATCAGAAAACCATGTTGCAAAACAAAACTCTTCAAAACGAACGAATGGGAAGCTCCAGAATCAAACAAAACCGTGGCAGGTACTGTGTTGACAGGGAACGTACCGAGCACGATGTCTGGGGCATTCTGCGCTTCTTCCCTGGTCACATGGTTCAGGTGACCCTTCCTGTGGTTGTTGTTGGGATTGAAATTGTTGCGCTTGGGGGCTGGATTATTCCCACCATTGTTTGGCTTGGGGGCCGAGTTCCTCGGCTTTGGGCATTGTTTAGCATAGTGCCCTTCTTCACCACAAGCATAGCAGGTGACCCCTGGACGGTACGTGAACTCCTTGTCCCTGGCATGAAATTGTCTGACGGGCCTTAGATCAGTAGTCGTGGATTTCCTTGCTTCTGTCCTTGGAACCTCAGTCTTGCTTCGGTTGTTGCGAGCAAGAGTCGTCTTGTCCCTCTTTCGCTTACGGAGATCTTCCAGACTACGGCGCTCATTCTCCAAGGTAATGGCCTTGTCAACCAGAGTTTTAAAATCCGAGAAAGTGTGTACAACCAGTTGGCATTTTAGTGCCGGTGCCAGGCCGTCCAGGAATTTTTCCATCTTCTTGTTCTCTGTCATGTGCTCGTCGTAGGCATAACGAGATAGCTGGGTAAACTGACCGTTGTATTCTGTCACTGACATGCCTCTTTGCTTGAGATCGTCAAATTCTCTCTTCTTGATTTTTATGATGCTCCTGGGGATGTGTGCCCCACGAAAGCCTTCCTTGAATTCTTCCCAGGTGATGTTGTGTTCACTGGGATGCATGTGTAAGAAGTTCTCCCACCATGCTGCAGCTGCTCCAGTAAGGTAGTGTGGTGCATAAAGCACCTTCTCATTATCTGAGCACTAAGCAATAATCAGCTTCCTCTCGATATCACGAAGCCAGTCATCGGCTTCCAGCGGCCTATCAGTGTGAGCAAAAGTTGAAGGGCGAGTCTTCTGTAACTCAGATAACTTGGAATGTGGTTGATAGGGTTCACGGTGGTTTCCCATATTGATGATGTGATTCATCATCTCTTGGTGCTGTTGCTGGCTTTGTTCGAAGAGACGGCATACTTGAGACAAGGCTGCTTCGTTGTCTTGTTGACTGGACTGTCCCTGAGTGAAGTTGTTGCTAGTCTGTGTCCCATAAACTTCTTCTGGCTGATTGGGCATGGAGCGAGTCCACGGGCGAGACATTTTTCCAGTCTGGGGTATTATTTTGCAAAACCCATGAGAAGAACTATGTGGCACAAGGAAAATCTTGCAAAGGCAACAATTTAAAAGACCTCAAGGTTTTCAAGAAAACATAAACGATTTTGCACGGAGAAGAACTGCTTAGCATATATCTTACACGCGAAAAGCAAACACACGATACAGCACTCAGGATGTGCATACACAATCCTGACATGTTATTTAGACTAGCATACTCCTCCGGAAAGCAGCGAACACACTAATACAAACTAGCGTACAGATAAAACACATCGTACAAGCAGACAAAACGCGCGGCTACTCGGCGCTCTCACAGTTGCTGCCAGCCATCTACAAAAGTAGGCAAAAATTCTGAGTAGTCATGTCATAAATTTATGATGACCAACAGAAAATAGCTACAATTGCAAAATGCAGAAAAAGCACAAAAGACGCTAATAACCGATTAGCGATCGCACCTAGTGGCTTCCTACAGTCAGCCTGGCTCTGATACCAAGCTTGTCACGATCGGTTTTTCAATAAAATATTTATTGAGAGACCAATCCCTTTTACGGACCAGCAAAGAAGAATTCCTTCTCACTGGTAGACAATATCTTGGTCACAGAAGAAAAAAATACCAGGAGTACTGAATATAATACAAGGTTGAGCGGAGACTGCTCAACAATTTAATACATGAACGCCGATAAAACATAACGGCGGATAGGGTGGCATGACTACTAACTCATGATAACAATCGATGGTGGAAATATCACCGCGAAGTGGGTGATATGACTCCTGGAAACTACAGCTCTTCGAGCGTCGGAGTGAGGCTCGAGGAGACTTATTGCGGGTGGCGGAAGCGTATATAATACAAGTGACCAATATCCGGGATCGCACAGGACTGACTGGGACTCCTCTAGGCGTCGGACGCACTATCAAACTCTTCATCCAAGAGATCGCCTTCGTCAACATCTGGCCAAATCAACAAGCCAGGTGAGTACTATGAAAGTACTCGCAAGACAGTTCGGACATAAGATATAACAAATGTAAACATGAAGCATATGAACAGATTAACAAGTGCGTTCAGACATAGAGATAATAATGCATGGGAAAATAACAGAGAAGTCGGGCGGTAGTCCTCCTGAAATCCCAAAATAAATACTGGGTGACTCCTCGAGAGGAAACTGCAAGAATAATAATGCCGCAGTCGGGCGTCAGGGCGACACCACATAAAGGGCTTATAAAAGGAAATAAAAGATAGTGCATACCACAGTCGGACGTCTGAGCGACATCACATAAAGGGCTTATATCAAAAGTAAATAATCAATATGCCACAGTCGGACGTCTTAGCGACATCACATAAAGGGCTTATATTGGGAATAAAAGACAAACATGCCACAGTCGGACGTCTGAGCAACATCACATAAAGGGCTTCATAACTTAACATCTTATTAGCTCAAGAATTTAAATCATATCCAGAGAATAATCAGGCATGAGATAAACAACAGGGTTAGTCCATCCACATGAGTAACGTTCAGCTAAGTCTACTACTCATGCTCACTTACCGGAAAGAAGAACAAAGCACGAGGACTTGACATAGATATGGATACACTGATCACGATACTTGACCATGGATACGATGTCTCGAAAGGATTTGACTCTGCAGAGTTTGTACTTTAACCACAGCTAACGGATTTCAGTAGTCACGGGGACTAGTTTCGGCTACGGTGTTTTGGAAGAAACACGTCTAACCAGTACACACCCATTCAACATTCCGAAGCCAGGAATCACCCTCGGCAACGTTCAAGAAAAACCTTGAGACGGGGAGGCTACAACCTCGCGTAGCATGGGATCAAAATTTCTATACGCGCGCTCTAAGGGGTGCCCCCCTCTCGGTCCCAAACGGAAACACCCATGCCCCCTGACCGGATGACTGGCTTTAATCCAGGGCCATGGAACCATCATCCCGGCCCCTTTGTTTGGTGTGTACACGGAAAGAGGTTACCAACTTACTAAACCGCATTCTGGCAGAAAACATGTGGTAGCACGGAAGGGGGAAGAACGATAGCGTGACTCCGTCCACGTTAACGTCGGAATTTAACGGATGATGTAAGGCTGGCATGCTACAACAGTACCACCTTACTGCCCTTCATGTCACCACATGACTAGGCCATCACTCATCAGAGATCACCGTAACTTTGGAACACACGGGTAGTTGCCTCACATGCAACGAGGTGCTCACTGATACTCGTATGCCATGCACAACCGTTCACGCAATCATGCAAACACCTATCATATCAAAGGTTCAAACATGCTTTCCTGGTTCAGAGAAGTCGGAGTCTAGCTCGGCGAAGTTCGCGGCTCCGTCACCTCTTCCGGAACCTACGGTATAGCGAAAAAGCATACTAACGTGAAAACCAACGCGTGCATAAAAGTTGTTCCAATTTTTTTTCAAATAAATCCCATAAAAAACTAGACAAATTTTTAAGACCGTCAGAAAAAGAATCACTCAAAAATCACTTTTTATTAAAAAGTTATAAGGGTTTCTGTCCAGGGACTCATCTGTAATGAAACAGAAAAGTTCCAGGGGTTTAACTGAGAAAACAGAAAACGGTTCGAATAGAAACGCGCAAGCCCACAGAGAAAACGTACTCTGCCCGAAGGCGCCAACAGAAAACGGTTCGCGGGGAAAGAAAGAGAGGCTGACGTGGGGGGTCCACATGTCAGGTTTGAAAGACCTCGCCGGCGCCCGAAGGCTGCGGTGGTCGCCGGCGTCGAACCACGGCGAGTCAGGGAGATCGGAGTGTACCAAGAGTATCAGCATGTCCTTCCGCGTCGGTGGGTGGTGGACTTGGGCGTCGGGGAGCACCACGTCGACGGCGACACTTTCTCCGGCGGACGGCGGCTCGGGCGATGGTGGGGAACTCCGGTGGTGTGGGGAGCGAATCGAGCTGGATCCCGTGGCGGGTCGCGGCGGCCGGAGTTGAGGAAGGAGACTTCCTCGGGGCTCTTCCAGTGGCTAGGCAGGGTCTTGGTGGAGTGTAGAGGTGGTGTGGGTACTAGCTGGAGCTCGGGGCCTCTATTTATAGGCGGCTCGAGGGGTGGCCGTGAACGGGGTTGCTCCGGCGAGCAATTACGGCGAGGCAGCGGCTTGGCAAGGAGTTTAGGTGGCCAGGCAGCATCAGTGAGGTGTACTGGTGCCGTTCCCCCACTAATCCTGGTCGGTCTTGGCGTAATGGCGCCGGTCCACGGTGGGGTGGCCGCACGGGCACGACGGCGGCAGAGAGCGCGCTCCGCGCCCAGCGGTTCACGACGAGGGTGGTAGCGCGCACTGGGGAGTGGAAGACCACGCGGCGCTCTCCGGTGGCTTGGGCGGCGCTGGGTGGCGCCGTCTGCGCTGCGCCTCTCTCTGGCGGCCGCAAAGCCGCCGCTGGCGTCGGTCACAGGGCGGCGCACCTCCTCCAGCTCGTCGCCGACGCCCGCAAGCATCCAGGCGCTCGTGCGGTGCAGAGGACAAGGGGGAGGGGACAGGAAACACGGCGACGCCGGGCACTGGCGAGATCGACAACAGACACTGAAGAAAACGACAGTGATTCAGCCACTGTTAACTGAATTTGACTGAACCTGATATTGACAGTGCTCTGAAGGTGTTCGATGAAATGATTAGGTATGAAGAAAATTTTTCCTGGAGCTGGGGCTTGGTGAGGTGACCACTCAATGCACCCAGAGGCTGCCTGATTTTACTCAGAATTTTTGGAGAAGGATTTGAATGAATTTCATCAAATTTGGCAAATCTGGTCCAAACTTGCAGCAAGTATAGTTTGAAAAATTTGAACTGGAGACCAGTGGATCTTCATGGATCTTGGTTGAGGGTTCAAAGGACTAGGAAGGGAAAAAGGTTTGGGGGCAAAAATCAAAGCAGAAAGAGTAGTTCCTTTGTAAACCTCCAATGATCAAGATATAAGGTAGAAATTGTTTTGATAAGAAATAAGTGGAAAATAAAAATATGGAGAGGTCCAACTTGCTGGATTTGAAGTAAATCATGATCCAAAGATAAGGAAGGGTTTAAGAGAGTGGATTTGCACTAAGGTCATGGCAAGAGAGATTTGTTGAAAGTGGTAAAGGATTATTCCAAAAGCTATAGAGTATTTTCAAAGAAATTTTCAAAAGACATTTTTCCCAAGTGAAAAGCATTTTGGCTTGAGTCCAAAATAAAAAGCAAGAACCTCCAAGACCAAAAACAAGTCTTGGGTGAATCCAAATAAAACTCTTGCCATATAAAAAAACTATTTTGAAAGGGAGGGTTCTTTTGAAGAAAAACTTTAAATCACCTCCCCCAAGTCAAGTAAATTTTTTGAAAAATCCAAATGAAATTTTGGGTGTCACACTTGGCTTCGGGCAGCCGACGTGGGAGTGGACATTTTGCCGCTTATTTCGAATTTTGGGACAATAAGCATCCACGTTTACCCTAGCAACTAACTTCGAATCCATTTTGTATTCCTATATGAATCTTTATAAATCATTCTATGTGTTTTTATATATCTTCAAAAGGATGACAAAGATGTATTCCACTGTCATATATGAATATGGTTTACAAATGCCGATACTCAAATTCAGAAGCTAGAATCCAGTTTAAGGTGAATTCGAATATTTGGAACACTTCATGTCCAACTCAAATGTCACACGCAGCATAATGTGTACTCCCATTTAGATATGTACACAAGCGATGTATCAAGATTCAAATACCGAGTCAATCAACCAAGAATGTACAGAACTAACAAACATATAAACACTCATAGAGTATATGGATCAATAATATCAACTAACATACATAAGCCAGGCCGCTGTACTTTTTTTTGGCTACAACACCATCCTTTTTTAGCCAGCTTCTTGGCCCTTTCCGATGCGTGCCACTTATGGTCCATCTATACTACTATTATTGCTGAATGCACATTCAGCCCGATTGGCATATTTGTAGGTCTGGCACAGCAATCCAAATGAAATGTCTCCGAGTCTTATCAATTAATACAGACTTGTGCTCAAATAAAATTACAAACCAAAAAACAAAAAACAAAAAATAGTTATTACATGATCTCTAAAAAAATGGTTTGATTGATTACATGAACAAACAACACAAAGGTTATTCAACAATGGAAAGAACATTTCACCTATGATTTACCAAGTAGGAATTTAATTTCCTTTTTTCCTTCAGGACCTTAACAATCTGGTCAGTCTCAGCTTGCTTCGTTTTGAAATCCACCAAATATTTAATGGTTGTCTTGAGTACTGCTTGTGATTGTGCTGTTTGCTTCCTCAACATGTCAACTTCATTTCTAAGTGCAGAAGCAGAATCTCTTTCTACCACTAGTTTAGCCTCTAGAGCATCAGCAGTTGGCAATTCATAATGCACAATTGGGCCGGTGCCACTGCTGTGGGATGATGCAATGTCCATGGGGACCTCGCTCTTTCATCTTGGGCTAACCTGTTTTGCCATTAAAGTTCCGATTGGATTCAGAAAAGTTGAAGTTAGCAAAACATCTCAACTGGGAGTTATAATAGCAAACCAGTTAAACAAACAAGGAATTAAAGAGTTTCAATTGGATGCTGAAAAGTAGTTATTAACATCATTGTAACCCGCTGTTGCAGCAGCAAAGCAGTTAAACAAACAAGTAGCTATTTAAGTTAAGGCAAACAGGTAATTCTTAACAGTAAGTATCAAACACATAGATAGGCGTAGTCTACAATAGGATTAACAGGCTATGGCATTATGTAATCAGTAGCAAACTAAATTAAGCCAAGCAACGCAATTGAACAATTTTGCAATAAGTGGCTAACTAAAATTCCGAGAAGCAGGTAACTGAACTTACGCTAGTTCTTTGTATAGGGACACTGCAACTTCTTTTTCGCTTACAAGGTTGTACGAAGGAGTCCATGGCATCAATTGCTTCGATACGCAGTCCCAATACTTCTTTCTTCCCACACTGCATTGGTAAGTCGAATGGTTAACCTGGTAAGATGGTGCGTCCTTGATATGTTATATGAGGATGTGTAGTCAGACTAGTTGCAGCCACACACATCACACTGGCTTTTACTGTATATTTCATGCGATTACTTTCATGTGATTACTTTTGGCATATCGAGATCTAAGCAATCTACAATAGGATGAAAAGACTGGCATCCTTCACATTATTGGCGAACTCAGTTCATAGAAACAAGCAATTCAACCATTCTGTGGGTAAATCAAAAGCACCACTGGAATATTTTTCACTACCCAATCATACACGCAAAAAGGGGCGATGCCACCATAGGGGCTGGTATGGGCGGCCGCCTTAGGTGGCTGGAAAGTGTGCACCTAGTTTGAGTCTTCCAGGTTGGCCCATGCTAGTTTTGTTCATCCCAACGCACGAGCAGGCAATGTAAAAAATGAAGAAAAATGTTTCAATTTGGATGGGCCAATAACATAAGTGCAAGGCAGGCCCTATAGCAGGCTCGCAGCCCAAACGAGCGCCTCCCATATCGATTGACAACAGGAAAAATCCCAATTCATTCGCTCCAGCCTCCAGTCTGGTTTGCTCCTAACCTACCCGTCGTTGGACAGACCGACACAGCACTTCCTCGCGCCCTCGTTGGAGGGCGGTCGCCGGGCTTCAAGCGAACGGAAGGACAAGAAGATGAAGATCCAACCCTGGGTGTAGCCTGCGTGGGAGGCAGCGGCGGCAGCACGGGCATGGCATCGAGCTTGCGCAAACGGACAGTCACAACTTGCAAGAGTAGCATGCGCAACGAGTAGGTACATCACATCCCTGGTTATATCTAATTCAACTCTTCAATTTCTGGCCAATAGTTAAACCTGACGGTGTTGTAAAACTGCTTGTATGTAGGGAATCTATGAGAAAATGAAACCAATTTCTAATTATTTTATAACTCCCCCAATCAATACTGAACTGAATGAATCTGATGTATCTAATCAAGTTTCCGGTGCAAACATACAAGCTCATGTTGTTCTTGAGCTTGAAGTGTCTAATGAACAGACTGCTAACGAAGGATTTGATGCAAACATTTTACATGCTCCTGGTGATGAACATATAGTGTCTAATGAGGGATCTAATGCAAGCATTTTGCAAGCTCATTGAAGGATTTAGTGTCTAATGATGATCTGCTATGTTGAGAGAGACAGAGATTTGCAGGCATTGATGACAAGCAAATTATAGTGCATTTTCATAGCTCGAGGAAACGTCGAGGCCATCTACCGGAAAGTCCCCGTATCATGACAACATAGCATAAATACTTTTCTAATCTGTTGTTTGAAACTATTGGCATACTTGTGCAAGATAGATATATTGATATGCAGTTTGCGCACTGGTTATAGGTGCAATTACACTTTGATATTTTCAGCCAGAGAATGAATAATTCAAGCAGGTACAGACCATGTTTGTAGTCCACCATGTTGCATTTTGTGTTTTTTGGTGCTTGCATCATTTAGTGTTTATAATCTGAACTACTTTGGATCATTAGCTGGTTTTCAAAGTGCATGTAGCTTCACATTTCTCAAGTTATGTTGGTTTCCGGAGTGCAAGTGCCTTCGTATTTTTTAAGTTAAATGTTCGCCCCTGGTAACTTGAATTCGTGGATCCGCCACTGCACACAAATCATACACGAATGCCAGTACAAATTAAATGAAATGCAGGGACTTATGCTAGCTCATTGTACAGGCTCACTGCAGCTCTGCTTGCGCTTGGGATGTTCCATGTACAAGTCCATGTTACCACTTGCTTGGATGTGCAGGCCTTGTGCTCCTTGCATCCCCCTCTGCATTTTTGACACGGCAAATGGTTGATCAAATAAGAGGAATCGACCTTGATGTTGTACCGGAGGACAGATACTTACAAGGTTATACGGGTGTGCAGGATGTGTACCAGATCCCGTAGCGCCGTCATGCTTCGCTAAAAAATGGATTTGCTTGTTTCAGATGATATCTCCAGAAGAAATAAGAGTTAAAGTCAGAGTTGCATAGGCGTGTAAGCTAAGAGAGCAGTGAAAGGATATCCAAACATCGTCGGAACAGTGCACAAGGGAGTGATGTGTGGATACCTAGTTCGGGCCGGCGTTTGGGCATGCTCGCCTAGCAAGAGTGCGGGTCACTTCAGAGCCATTGAGGGTGATGCGCTGGCGTTGGCTGGCCGCGCACGGATGCAGATCTTGAGTGGCAGCGGAGCGCTACGATGTGGTGGACAAGACCATTGGTGAAGCCCCAACGGCCTCGGGGGGCGGAGGTGCGACGATGTGCTCGGTGAAGTAGCCCCGGTGAGCTGGGAGACGGCATCGGTGAAGCACACCTGATGCAGTGGAAGTCGGTGTCTGTGAGGCACGTCGGTTGCGGCGGCCGACGTTGTCGGTGGACCACCCGGTGTGGTGGACGAGGGCGTGGATGAGGTAGCTCTGGGTCGGTGGTGAAGCGCGACCGTCGTCTTCATCGTCATCGTCTGGCACAGAGGTGGGGAAAGAGACGAGACGAGGGGCGATTCGAACTTTTCTTGGGTTGGCGGCGAATTAGGGATTTGAGCAATTTGGGCGTGGAAGGGGATGGTGGAGAAGAGAGATTTTGCAGGGCTGGAATTGGGGCCGCCAGATATTTCAATCCGAAACATGGAAGCGCGAACTTATTTTGTCGTCGTCCTTTTTTTGGGGGGGTAGGGGTGGGGGGAGTGGGGGAGGGAGGGAGGGGGTGGGTGGCTGGGTGCTATGCGTCCATCCGACACACGCGACCACCCCGACAGGACTATGCTTCGGTGCCTTAAGGCACCTGCCTTTGTGTCCATGACATGTGGGCCCAACAGGTGGCTGGCCCACATGTCAGTGACCCAAAGGCAGGTGCCTTTAAGGCACCGAAGCAGCGTCCACCCCGACACAACCCTGGTCTGCCTGGTGCACCTACATTTGAGAATGCAAACGAATCTGTATGTATTACCATGCCCGTGTTTTCCTTGCAATAATTAGTCATTCGAAACAAGATACTCCCTCCGTTCACTTTTGTAAGTCGTTTCAGACAACTTAAAATGAACTGTTTTGCACATTGTCTAAAATGTCTTCAAGGTCTTATAAAAGTGAACAGAGGGAGTACTATAAATTAATTAATGAGGAGTTATTTGAAAAAAGTCGAAACGGTATCCACGGTATCCACGCTAATGTGGATTAGAGTGTGTGTCACATAATTAGTTATTTGAATTAGAGTGTGTGTCACGTAGCGATCTCCAATTCTAACGTGGATTTCACATTTCACTGTATCCATGCTACTTTTTTAATACAAATTCATATGTATATGATGAACACCATGGTAGTGAGAAAACTTTTGGATGGATTAAAACATATGACCTACAAAAAAGCACAACAAATTGAGTCAATGTCAACTTTTCGAAACTTAGTATGGCACGAATTCGAAATAATTACCCGTATGCATGGTCCTCAATTCAAATCTTACAATGTACACTGAATTGAAACATCGATATTAAGTCTCGTACTATGTACATTCAAATGTTGTTTTTAGCCCCCCCCGCACACATGCTACATACTTCCTGTATCGGTCAATCTTCCTCTCCTAACCACCTTAGGAAGCTATCGGTTTCCAACACACGTTCATTCTTTCTCTCCATGTTTCGATCTCTAAGTCTGTCAACTACACAACCCCTATACCTCACACACCCGCCATTGCACCCCATGCCGAGCTCTCTCTCTCTCCCTCTCCCTCTCACCCTCTCGCGCTAAATACATGCATTGCCTATCTAGCCCCCCAACCTCTCGTGCGCACGCACGCACGTTGTCTATCTAGGTCACTCCCTCGAGACTGTCTCACTCTTTCTTCCGCACGGCGGGCCACACTCGCTCAATCTCGCTCTCTTTATCTGAGTCTCGTTTAACCTCGTTTTCTTTCACACACAAATGATATATCTCCCTATCCGGGCCTCGATCGACACACTCTATACTCTCTCACGCAGATTGTCTATCTAGGTCAGTCCATCCAAGCCGCCCCCACTCTTTCGACCTCATGGCGGGCCACGCTCACTCAATCTCTCTCTCTCTCTCTCTCTCTCTTTGTATGTCTCGATTGACCTCGCTCTTTCTCGGACAAAAATGATATATCACCATGTTTGAGCCCAATTCGACCTCTCTCACGCACATTGTCTATCTAGGTCACTCTCTCCAACCCGTCTCACTCTTTCGATTGCACGGCAACCCTATGTGGTCGATTGACCTTGCTTCCTCCCATGCACAAAATATATCTACACGTCTGTGACTGGATCATCTCTCAAGCTCTATCTTACAGCCCTCGCCCTTGCCAAAATCTCAATCGAACAATATCTCTCCAGAGCATATATATCTGTTTAATGAATGTCGGACCACACTCACTTTGTCTCTCTATCTATATGTCTCTCGATTGACCTCGCTTCCTCACACCGTATCTTCCACGCATTGAAGGTACCTCTCGATCCCTCGCAAAACCGGAGCTATTTACATTGTGAGGGGCACTCCAACCTTGGATTAATTTGTGTAGGCATTTATTCCGGTCGGTTTAGATTATATTTTCATAGCATTCGGCCCACAACTACTCCACACACCGTTGCAACCCCTGCAACTCCCCTAGTCGATTTCCCTCTGGCTCGGTCATCGCTCTCTCGCACGTCCTTCCTCGCCTTCAACGTCGCACCATGGTATTATTGGAAAAAACTCTGTTGTTCTCTTTAATTATTATAAATAAGCTACAAAACCACACATCGATAGTCCACTTGGAATGGAACAAATTTCGACCCACAAATTAAAGTGCTACAAACTACACACCGAGGGGCCCACATGTCATGAAACAAATTTGGACCCATATACAAATTAAAAAATAAAGGACGAGGATCGAACATGCGACCGGGCCTTCAAGCCGCACGTCAATAGGCAACATACATAGAACAACAATGTTTGTTGTACCCCCCTTTGTTCACATAATGTTTTTATATTACCACAGCCTATTTAATGGATAACATGTAATATTATTTTTAGTACTATTCGCCTTCACTTACTGGTGGGTTCCATGTGTGCTCTCTCTCTCTCCTCCCCTTCTGCGTTTAGACGCACGGGCAAACACGATGAACTCGCGGGCGATGTTGCCATTGACCATATTTGGACGCGTTCACAAGTTACGGCACCAGTTTCACATACTAGCAGCACTAGTCAGTGTGTACGTGCAATGCACGTTAATTTGGAAGTATATTAAGTGCATGCGGATATTAAGTAGGATATTATTTGCGTGTTATTATGTGATTAGCACTATTTTTGGCATGAAATTAACTGCACACTAAACGTGTTGAGCGCTCGACATTGAAGCAGTCTAGGTCGTTGGATGACAAGGAATACATGTGGCTTGATGACGTTTTATATTTAATTTGATACGGCTCTAGCAGAACATTCAATCGATCAAACCATAGATTTCGTTCAGTCTGACTCCGACTTTAAATTATACGACGATCGATATAAAATAAACGGAAATGATAAACGTTCGGATTTTAAGCATGGCAATCCGAACGTTTTTCATGGCAAATTTAGATTACGCGGCGGCGGCGGGGGCGTCTTGCGGTGGGAAGCGGCTCCTCTGCCGTGCTCTGTGTGTCGTCGGGCCACTGACCGACGGCGACGGCGGCGTCTTGCGCCATTGTTGGCGTACTCCTGGACGTTAGCCTAGCTTCAAGGAAGGCCAAAATGTTCTGGACTTCGGAGCGAGTCAACTGGCGGGAGGAGGCGACCGGCGTTGGTGCAAGGAAGCGGTCGACGGCGGCCATCCATGCCGCTGAGGGGGGCACTGGCACCCGCGCGGGGACATGCGCTGTCAACGGCGCGGCGGAGACATTCGTGTGCACAGGCACCGGCACGGGCGCGCACGTCAGTGCACGCGCAGGCGCATGCGCTGGCAGGTGCACGGGCACCGGCACGGGCGTGTGCGTCAGTGCACGCGCGGGCGCATGCGCTAGCAGGTGCATGGGCGCGTGAAAGTCGGCGGGGACCTCGTGGAACCCTGTGGGGTCAAGCTCGGCGACAATGTGCGGCTCCCAGCCCATCAATGCCACGGGGATGGGCGCTGGCGCAGTCGGGGCGACGGGACCCAGAACGGGAGCGGGGACAGGCGTGGCGTCTTCCCGCAAGGCCAGTTCAAGCTCGTCCCAAAGCGCCTTATGTTCTTGAGACTCCGGCTGGGTGTCTTCCTCAGGAAACTGGAAGACTAAGGGCAGACCATCGTGATGCGGCATGGCGTACGTTTAGGTCAGGCTAGTCGGAGGTAGACGACAGGAGAATCGGAGAGGAAGAGAGAAGATTGTAGCGATACCGGGTAGTGCGGGGTTGATTTTAAACTGCGGCGCCGGCGGCATTAAAAGTGGGAGCAGTTGGGACGAAGGTGGGCGGCGGAGCCTGGTCAAAGGGCTCGCCTCCTGGTGAGCCTGCACAGCGGTCTGCTCGCACGCCTCCCTGTCAGCCGGCGCAGCAGTCTGCTCGCACGCCTCCCGTCGACTCACACGCTTCCTCGGACGACACCTGCCGATAAGAAGCGGGGACTCGTGGCGGCACGTAAATGCCCACGGTTTCAATAGTGAAAGCGTTCGCCTTAACATGACAGGTCTTTGTTCCAAAATACCTTGGCTCTTCATTTGTGCAACTTGTCATAAGCAGCTTGTCTCAAATTGAAGAAAAAACTTACGAAGTAATATTTGTGCCATATCACGTGACCATGCTCAGTTTCAAGAATTTATGCTCACTTTTGGATTTTCTGAAATTTAAGATCCAGGATTCGAAACAATATCATAACCTGCATCATGCAATAAATTTTCAAGCCGTACATCTGTCCTGTTGTATTTCTTAAGAAAGGATTTGGTCAAACATTTTGCTTAGTTAGACTTCAGACAAGTTATATATGCAGAGTAAAAGGATAATCCCTCCGTACCAGTGCATTGCCTGATATATTAACTCAAGTACTAGGCACGAACAAACGGGCTCAATTCTGTGCTCATCCTGGTGTAGTAGTAGTAGTACTAGGCAATGCAGTTGACGGGTGACCTTGACGAGCGGTGACCGAGGGAATTGAACCGTGCTCGGCACGGTAGGTAACGTTGTCTAGTTACTAAAGCATCCCTCCGTTGTTCATCGGTAGTCATTATGGACCGGGGACATGAGGGGAATTTCCTAGGGCTGGAATTCTGGCCGCCAGATATTTCGACTTGAAACGCTGAGGCTCGACTGGTTGGGGTTGCCTAATGTGCGTACCACGCACGCCATCGAAGGACACGAGCCCGGTTTTTTTTTATTTTATTTTTTTAGGATCAACACGAGCCAAGGTCTGGCTGGTACGCCGTTGGGTCCTACCATTCGAGAATACGAAAGGAACCTTTTAAATTGCCGAACGAATCTATGTGTATTACAATACCCGTATTTTCCTTGCAAATACTAATCTCAACGTGGTAATTGATTTATGACGAGTTGTTGAATTAGAGTGAGTTTGTGATATAGTGATCTCAACGTGGATTTCACATTTCATGGTATCCCTAGTAAGTTTTCCAATGCAAATTCAAATTTAAAAGATGAACAATATGGAGGTGAGAAAACTTTGTATGTATCAAGCATAGACCACACACACACACAGAGAGACACACACGCACAAACACAACAACAATCCAATAAGTATAGTGCATCTATTTTTCCAAACCATGCATGTATGACACGAATTCAAAAATACTCCTTCTATTCCTAAATATTAGTCTTTTAGAGAGTTCAACAAGTGACTACATACGGAGCAAAATGAGTGAATCAAGACTCTAAAATATGTCTATATACATCCTTATGTGCGAGTCCATTTGAAATATCTAAAAATACTAATATTTAGGAACGAAGGGAGTAAAATGTAAGACATGCATGGTCCTCAGTTCAATATTTAAAATGAACATGAAACTGAAACATGAATATTAAGTCTAGTACTACAGTACATGCAAATGTTGTGTTTAGGCGGAGCTATGATTGTCGGGGGTCAACCCCTCGACCTTAGATAAAATTGTGGAGCTCTGTTTAGGGTTGTTTAGATTATATTTGTCCCCACCCTCCCAACCACCGATTGGTTGTGCACCCCCACCCCTCCTCCCCGGGAGAATATCATGTGCCCCCATACCTTAGATGCTATATGCCGATACGAGTTGCTTGGAGCTTGTAGATCTGAGATATAGCAGCTCACATGATGTGTCTTAATATTTTTACAGGAAACCTTGATGAGTTTGAGAATTGCACACAATTTGTACAAAAACTACTCAGATGCCCTTGGATCCCATATCCAACGACCTCGAAGCTCGTATCACCGTAGCATCTAAGATGAAGGAGGACATCATATTCTCCTGTATGTAAGAATATCATGTGCTACCACACCTTAGATGCTTTGGTGATACAAGCTCTTCGGAGCCGTTGGATTTGTGACCCAACACCTCCTCGGTGGTTCGAATGGTTTTTTGCAGAAAAGCCCCAAAAGAGTTCGGCCACTGCTTACAAGCACAAAGACTGCTCAGATGCCATTGGATCTCAGATCAAACGACCTCCAAGCTCGTATCACCGTAGCATCCAAGCTGCGATAGCACCTTATGTTTTCTCGCACGGGAGAATATGAGGTGCTCCCGCACCGTAGATTCTATGGTGATACGAGTTCACTGAGATCTAACGGCCCACAGTAGGAGGTTTGAATGTTTTTGCAATATACGACTGATAGAGTTTGGGAAATGCGCAGAAAGTACAAGTACTACGCATGTGCCATCTGATCACTGATCATACGACCTAGATGCTCATATCACCGTAGCGGGTAATTAAGCTACGGGGAGCACCTAATATGAGCAACGGGGAGCCGTTGGATCGAAGATGCAGCGGCACACACGAGGCCTGAATGTTTTATTTGCAAAAAAACCTTTGGAGAGTTTGGAAATTGCGCATAATTACAAAGACTACTCCCAAGCCATTGGATCTCACTTCCAACGGTGTAAAAACTCGTATCACCATAGCATCTAAGCTGCGGGGTGGATGTGATATTCTATGCCGCTGTCATTTTTGTTCGTAAACTTGCAAAATACGTGTAACTCGTGCCGTTACTTGTCTAACCGCGCAAAGTGTTTGTTCAAAAAAACCATCCTACACTGAAATATCGGAACAACACACGGGGGTCCCACTTGTCATTAATCAAATTTGGACCTAAAACTAACAAATCTGAAAGACGAGATTCGAACTGGCAACCTGGACTACAAAGCGTAAGTCGATAGCCTGAAAAAACAACGGTTGTTGGCTTTGTCCCATAACTTGATTTTATACAGTATTACGTTGAGTAGAGTAGAGGGAGTGCCTCGTCAACACGTGCATGACCGTTGACTCACTTACTGGTGGGTCCCAGGTCTGCGATCTCTCTCTTCTCTCCATCGTCTAACCTTTGCACGGGCACACACGAAGAGCGGCGCTAGCTTGCCGTGGTGTTATTACAACTAAAAAAAGCTTGGAAAATAGAAGAATCGCCTAGAACAAGAGACGTTGTGGCTGGTCGAGACGGAGCTAACCACATCTATCCTCCGTGCCACGTTTGCATGATGAAGCTGTGTGGCTAGTGGGGTGTTTTCGACCGACTGGCTGGGTCCCGAGGTCGAACCATAGGTACTACGTCTGATACAGTATATTTTTACACGCACATTTTTCCTCCGTGCCGAGACGTGGCACACCCTACCGCGCGGTTTCGGGGTCCTCCCGGGTGGTGCACGCATATATTCTTCCTGACGTGGGACGCCCTACCGCGCGTTTTCTGGGTCCTCCTCGGTCGTAGCGCCGAAGCAAGTAAATGAGTCGTCAAATCACGAAAGACCACCTTTCCCGCCGAGTACATCAGTGAAGCACGGTGGCTAGCTAGTTGGGCTAGTTCGACCGATTAGCTAGGCCGCCGCCACATTTGTTTTTTCACCCCTTTTTTATCTACTTGCCGGCAGGTAAATTTAAATATCCACCGCGGCGTTGCTCTGGTGTTTGGGTGCGGCAGGATTTTTAATTTTTTGATTGACGGGAGCAGGCGCGGCAGGATTTTTAATTTTTTGATTGACGGGAGCAGGCGCGGCAGCAATTAGTCACGATGACTCCGCCTGTAAAACCCACTGCTCCCTGATGTGAGAAGTCGTCGACTGGTGTTTTACCGTGGTGAAAACCAAAAGATTCCCCGCTCCTCGGCTGGCTCCCTCCGCCTTCCCGTAGATTGCATTGCCTTTCAGCCGTTTCGCCCCCTTTGCTTCCTCTCCCCATTGCTTCTACCTGGTGCCATGGCGGCGCAGCAGATCACGGAGTCCGAGGTGAGGCGCCTGACACAGGAGCTCCATGCCAAGGATGCGGAGCTCAGGGCCAAGGACGTGGAGCTCCGTGAGCTCAAGGAGGAGAGGAGTGCCATGCTCCTCCGTTATGTGCGGGAGTTCACGGAGCTTCAAAAGCGGCAGGCGTCCACCACAAAGATGCTCGAGGCGTCGGCGGCGTTGCTGCAGAAAGCAGGAGATACGATAGGCCGTCAGGGGAGCCGGCTGGAGCGCGAGCGGGCCGATCGTGACGAGGTCCAGGATCGCCTCAGCCACTTGGTGAACCAAGTTGCCACGCACGTGTTGCGGCTGCGCGATGCCTACCGTCGTGCCAGCGCGACGATGCCGGCAGTCGGGCTAAACCCGTTCGACCACCCGGTCGACTTCAACGAGCTGCGGCTTCCTGACCTGGTCTCCTTCTTCACCTATATCTCCGAGGAGCTGAGCCGTCTCCGCGCGATGGTGGGGGCTGAGCTGGACAAGGAGGGGTTGCGGGCTGCCGTCGCCGTTGCCGGGCGAATCCTTTCAGGGCTCCGTCACCGGAATCCATTCGTGCCATTGGACGCCGTCTTTGACGAGCTGGCTCCCGTCGACCGGGAGCGGGCTCTGCGGGCGGTTGCACCCTGCATCACCAACATCATGCGCCTCGAGAAGCAGAGGGACTTTGGTGTTGTTTAGGCGCCCTATGCATGGGCATGTCCATGTCTCGGCGTAACATGACCGTTGGATCAAACTCAGACGGTGCAGATCAGTCACTGTAGCACAAAGCGTGTGGGTGTGTTTGGTTGCATTCTCATCTCAATATAGTTGTTTCCTCTTCGTGTATTTTTGTTAACCTACTAGTGTGGACTCATGCACCCTTCATGCACTCTGCCAAACACCAAAAGTGGGTCGAGAAGGGAACTTTTCCTCCCATCCCGTGCACCCTTCATACACCCTGCCTAACACTATTCGTGCTTCATATGGTTCATGTTTCGTGGAGTACTGTAGCACCGTACTCTCCGTGCGCTATAGACCTAGTTTTGTTAACATTGATCTCACTGTTCATTCTCGACCGGACAGTCAAAAAAGTAGTACATATAGGAGTAGTTGACATGCGCACAACATCATTTGTTATCGTCATATCTTACTACACTAGCAACAAGATTTTGTAGTACTGACGTATGAACCACTGCACATGCCTAGTAGTAGGAGCACTGTGTATGTTCAAGTGGCTGCCGTGTTTCGCACTCCTCCGTCGTAAGAGTGGAAACGCTTGCTGCAATCATTTTTTTCTTCAGAAAAAACAGTGGACACGCTCTACCGTGCGGATCCTCCTCCAGCCATGCACTAAATTACTCACTTTCGCCGATGTGTGGGACAGCCAGCACCTGGGTCCACCAGCCATGCACTAAATTACTCCGTAGTAGAGTGACGGTAGACTACCCCGATCGAAGCGCCGCAGTAATGCCCAATGAGCCGTCAAATCACAAAACCCCCTCCTTTCCAGCAGTAAGTTGGACGGACGAAGCAACCATCATTTCACTCTTCTCTCTCAGCTTCCTCTCTTGAAGAAAACCCCCACTCGCTTCGCTTCTCCCTCATCTCGTTCCTCCTTTCACTCTTCTCTCTCAGCTTCCTCTCTTGGATGGACGCTGGAGCACCGGCCGACGTGATGTCTATGGCTCTGGCCAAAACCGTCGAGGCTCATGGTACGAAGAAGCGCAAGCACCCCCCGAGACTACCGCAGACAAGCTCAAAGCCATCGCCCTGTCCAAGCCCCCCTCTCCGGGATCCCTCATTAAGCAAGTCCAGGTAATGTCTCTTGTTGACGATCTTTTTCTCGATCTTGATCGTGTTTTTTCATCTAACACGCAGTACTAGTACTGGTAGTACAACTTTCTGGGTGATCTTGCATGTGATTTTAGTGTGCCAAATGACGGTTCTAAATTCCTCTTTTGACCAAAACATGCGAGAGGTTGACACTGATTTCTTATAGATTACTTTCAACTACTCCCTCTGTCCCAAATTTCTTGTCTTAGATTTGTCTAGATACAGATGTATCTAATACTAAAATGTGACTTGATACATCCGTATCTAGACAAATCTAAGACAAGAATTTTGGGACGGAGGGAGTACTTTATGAACATCAATGCTACCTTTGAAGAGGGTATATTTGCCTCAGTAACTTGTGTTATGGATATTGCAAGTAATCCCTCTGCTCTCATGCCTTTGAAGACATGTTCTAGTGTCTTTGTTCACTCATTTCTGTGCGTATATGTAGTCATATATGGAGTATAATATCGAAAATCATCTTATATTTCTGAACGGAGGTAGTAATAAAATATGGTTTCTGTTTGAATTAGAACCAGGTCCACGGTCGAGATGAAGTTCTCAAGTCATGCCGTGTGAACTGGAAGACCTGGGATGAGTTCTACTGCTAAACTATCCAGCTGTTGTGTCCTTGTCGCCACGTGTCCTGAACTAGTGTTTTCCTGTAGCATTGTTGTCAGGCGTGTTCTCGAGGCTGTACTTGACCACAACAATTTCCTGGTTGTGCCTTCGATTACGAAGGGTGTGGTTCTTGTAAAGCTTCCCAACAAATCTGATGCGGCCTGTCTTCATCATCATGTTTATGAGTGGAAAGACCACTCTGTTAGGTTCTCCAAGGTTGACGAGATGGTGATGGTGCATGTAGACATCTCTCACGAAGTCCATGGCCTAGTCAGTTATGCGGGGTTCATCCCGTAGGTCGGTGGCAAGAAATAGTCTGCAGAGTTTAATTAGTGCAACTTTGCTTGTCTGTAGTAAGTACTATTGTTCAGTACTTGATTTGTGTTTGTGAACCCTGTATTGTTTATTAGTACTGCCGCTTTTGGTGTGTGGTCAGTCCTGAGAACGGTCTATGTTAATGTCTGTCCACTCAATTCAGTTTGTATATTTTGAAGTATCCAGATCATCTTTTTTGTGAGGACGGTTTATCAATTATGGTTACACTCCAATATCTGTATGCATTGCAGGGTTTATCTCACCCACCAGGATTTCCAGTCCCATGGATGTTCGGTCCATACGATTTGTCACAACCTTTGGACTGTCCTGCTTGTGGGAGTAGGCGGGGCCCCTGCATGCCACCCGTAGTTGGACGATCAATCTTCTGTTTAGTACTTCAACATAGTGATTTCCTGGTAAGGATTCACTCGTGTCACATCAAGTAAATCTTATTGATTTACTGTCTAAATCTTATTGATTTAATGTCATGTTTTCTTTCTTTTCCTGCAATTTTATGATGCAGGTTTTGCCATGTGACATTCATCACAGAATAAACCGTTTGGTTTGCTCTACGATGGCTATTTTTGCGGGTTTCACTTCTTATGTCGTGTCAGTAACGAAGGCACTGTCCATCACTTATATTACTGGAAAAAATTGGATCAGTCTATTGTCTGAGTACAAGCTGAATCCCTATGATGAACTGCAGTTTGGTTTAACAAAAACGCCACAATTAGTCCTTCTCGCGTTTAAAAGAAATGAAGAAAAAACTGGATCATGGTCACGGATCCTAGTCAAGTTAGAAAGCTGATCATAGCAGACCAAACACGATCGCCGCTGTCTCACACATCGGTACCACCTTCAGCAACGGATCAAGCACCGGCAGTTGCTCTAGCACTGACAGCGGCGGCAGCTCAGTCTGATCCAGCTGAGGATTGGGCACCGACCGCGTGAGCGGATCAGTCTGATCTACCGGAGGATCGGGCATCGACACCGGCACCTGCTCCGACACCGGCACCAGCTCTACAAGGAGCACCATCTCCGGCAGCAGCAGTGGCTTCGGCACCTGCACCAACACTTGCACTTGCATCTGCTCCGGCCCGTGCAGCGTCAACCGAATGAGCAGTTGCACCGGCAACAGACTGGGCTGCAGTTCGCACTTCATATACCAAAGTCGTTACAAAAACCGACATGTCCACCTTCTTGGTAAGCATTGGCCGCCCAAGTGCTTCGTTCTTTTTTCTTTCCATGTCGTTTCACATGATTCACTGTGTTGATCTAACTGTTTGGGTATGTCTTCTTGTTTGCAAACAGAGAATTCCTAGAGCAACAAGGGAGTCGTTCAACAATCCGGGCGACCGCGGCCAAGTTTCTCTTACCATGCGCAGCCTTGGTGTGAATGAACCTGCTCAATATACCGTAAGTACAAAGGATGGTCGCATGATGATTGATGCTAAAGGATGGTCAAGGTTCAAATCTAAATCATATCTTGCGGTAGGGGATGATGTCAAAATCGAACTTTCTCGGCAAGGAGAGCTGGTCCAAATCAACTTTGAAATTCTTCAGTAGCAGCACGCAACTGCCGAACTGATCTATCCTCCAAGAGATTTTGATGTAATAATCTGGCATGGTGAAACAAGTGTCCTGTGTGTATAAGTAGTACGACAGTATTATTTATCACATGGTATATCGTTGATAGAATTGCAACTCTCATTGCTAGTTAGGAACTGTCGTTCGATTTCATTCCAACAACTGTCGTGCTTTATTCAATTTTGTGTATTCGCCTTGCGACAGCATCTAAAACCAGCGCCATACCGATCGCTTGCAATATGAAAAGCGCTGAGGTAGAACACATGGGTCCCCAAACATGCAGGGTGGGCCTGCGGCCCAAAGACCAGAACCGTGAGCCTGTCTGAGTATTATATTCTCAGCTGAACCCCATAAAAAAAGCTGAACCCCCATAATGCCCGTGCGTTGCACGTAACATCAAGATGCATTTGTATGAGTATTTTATCTTGTGAGAGAAAAGGATGAACGAGGGAAGACCTTATTTGCAAATGTGGAGAGGTGTGTGGGTACCTTTTTGCAAAATTGCCATAGTTTCCTTCCTATCTGTCAGATATAAATCGGACGGCCTATATTGCAGGATGGCAGGCACACCATCATCACCAACTCATCTATATTGTGTTAAAAACAACTCTATTTTTTATAATTATATATGTTATATATATTCCCCTTGATTTTTCTTATGTATAAAGTTGTGATATAAAAGATTTGTATATTTCTTTACAGAGGGAGTATCTCTCTGTCAAAAATATATTTATGTGTAACTAGTTACTCCTGTCTTTCTACTTCCTTTCGCTGATATGTGGGGCAACCGGCAACGGGGTCCACGTGCCATATGCACAAATTAGAGTGCACAACTGCACGGTAGACACACCCCGGTCGTAGAGCCGCAGTAATGCCCAATGAGCCGTCAAATCACAACCCCCCCTTTCTAGCTTTAGCAGTAAGCTGGACGGACGAAGCGGCAATATTTCACTGGGCCTGAATCCCCTTCTCCCTCATCTGCTTGTTCAGAGAAAACCCCCTCTCGGCGATTGCATAGGGTTTTCTCATGGAGAACCAGGTACGAATTCTTCATCCATCCCCGATAAATCCAAGTCCCTTGGTCGCACGTAATCCTAGGATGGCAGCCGCCGCCGTTGATGCATTTTTCTTCCTACTGACTAGTGTGTTTCATTTGCAGTGCCCAAAGTGCGAGGACCCTACAGGTTTCTGCGCCCTCGGCGAGACGCCACACTTGTTCCTTCTCATCCTAACACGGGATTTTAAAACGCGCACAGTATGTTCCTAGAATCCTCTTTTTTATCCGGGAGGGTGGGTTTTTTTTAACATGCTGTCGACTAATTTGGAAATTTGGATTGCTATATTTGGATAAAAGGTTGTGACGCCCCCGATTTGACCGTACACTAATCATGCACGCAAATGTGTACGATCAAGATCAGGGACTCACGGGAAGATATCACAACACAACTCTATTACATAAATAAGTCATACAAGCATCATAATACAAGCCAGGGGCCTCGAGGGCTCGAATACAAGTGCTCGATCATAGACGAGTCAGCGGAAGCAACAATATCTGAGTACAGACATAAGTTAAACAAGTTTGCCTTAAGAAGGCTAGCACAAAAGTAGCAACGATCAAAAAGGCAAGGCCTCCTGCCTGGGACCTCCTAACTACTCCTCGAAGCTGAACTCCACGTAGAATCATCCTCGGGATCTCTAGCTCCTGGACTCCAGCATTTGGTTGCGACAATCCGGTATAGAAAGGGGAAAAGAGGGAGAAAAGCAATCGTGAGTACTCATCCAAAGTACTCGCAAGCAAGGAGCTACACTACATATGCATGGGTATATGTGTAAAGGGTCATATTGGTGGACTGAACTGCAGAATGCCAGAATAAGAGGGGGATAGCTAATCCTGTCGAAGACTACGCTTCTGGCAGCCTCCATCTTGCAGCATGTAGAAGAGAGTAGATTGAAGTCCTCCAAGTAGCATCGTATAGCATAATCCTACCCGGCGATCCCCTCCTCATCGCCCTGTTAGAGAGCGATCACCGGGTTATATCTGGCACTTGGAAGGGTGTGTTTTATTAAGTATCCAGTTCTAGTTGTCATAAGGTCAAGGTACAACTCCGGGTCATCCTTTTACCGAGGGACACGGCTATTCGAATAGATAAACTTCCCTGCAGGGGTGCACCACATAACCCAACACGCTCGATCCCATTTGGCCGGACACACTTTCCTGGGTCATGCCCGGCCTCATAAGATCAACACGTCGCAGCCCCACCTAGGCTCAACAGAGAGGTCAACACGCCGGTCTAAATCCTATGCGCGTAGGGGTCCGGGCCCATCGCCCATTGCACACCTGCACGTTGCGTGCGCGGCCGGAAGCAGGCGTAGCCTAGTAGGCGTTCCAGTCCAATCCGGCGCGCGCCGCTCCGTCGCTGACGTCAAGAAGAGCTTCGGCTGATACCACGACGTCGGGATACCCATAACTACTCCCGCGTAGATGGTTAGTGCGTATAGACCAAATGGCCAGATTCAGATCAAATACCCAGAACTCGTTAAGCGTGTTATTTGAAGTAACCGCGAACGCCGTCCAGGGCCAGGCCCACCTCTCTCCTGGGTGGTCTCAACCTGCCCTGTCGCTCCGCCAAAAAGTAACAGTCGGGGGCCGTCAGGAACCCAGGCCCACCTCTACCGGGATGGAGCCACCTGTCCTTTCAGCCCCCTCATCAAAATCACTTGCGGGTACTCAACGAGCCGACCCGACTTTAGTCACCACATGTGTCATGTATATAAAGTATATAGTATATACCCGTGATCACCTCCCAAAGTGATCACGGCCCAGTAGTATAGCAGGGCAGACGGACAAGAGTGTAGGGCCACTGATGGAACACTAGCATCCTATACTAAGCAGTAGGATGGCAGGTAAGGGTAACAACTGTAGCAACAATGACAGACTATGCAGCAGAATAGGATTAACGAAAGCAGTAACATGCTACACTACTCTAATGCAAACAGTAGAGAGAAGAATAGGCGATATCTGGTGATCAAGGGGGGGGCTTGCCTGGAAGCTCTGTTGTACAGGAAGAAGGGTCGTCGGTGACGTAGTCGTACTCAGCGGCATCAGCGCCGGTCTCGGGGTCTACCGGAGAAGAAGAGGGGGAAGAAACAGTAAATACGGAGCAAACAAAGCATCACAAAACATAACATGGCAATACGCGGTGCTAGGTATGCTCTAACGCGGTGGGAGGTGATACCGGCGAAGGGGGGAACATCCGGGAAAGTATTCCCGATGTTTCGCGTTTTCGGACAGATGGACCAGAGGTGAAATGTTGCGGGTTCACTATGCTAGGGACGTGTGGTGAACGAACGGACTGCGTATTCGGATTCGTCTGGTCATTCTAAGCAACTTTCATGTACAAAGTATTTTCATTCGAGCTACGGATTATTTTATATTCATTTATAAAGATTTAAACATTTTCTAGATTTTAATAAATTAATTTAATTCGAAATTTAATTAATGCATCAGCATGACGTCAGCAGTCAACGTTGACCGTTGACCTGGTCAACCTGACAGGTGGGTCCCACCTGTCAGGGACTGTTAGCTAATTAACAGTAGTTAATTAGGTTAATTAGTTATTAGGTTAATTAATCTTAATTAGTTAATATTAACAGGATTAATTAAGTTAATTAATTATCTTTATTTTTTTTTTAAATCCCTTTTTTAAAACGTTCTGGGGTAGGCCCCACATGTCATTGGCCCTAGGGGCCTTAGTGGGTGTGGGCTAACGGGTGCGGGCGAAGTGGTGCCCGCACACCAGAGCCCACCAGGGGAGGGGAGCGCCGGCCACCACGGGCCTGAGCAGGGCGGTGCGGCAACGGGCGCCGGCGGCCGGAGGTAGGCACGGTGAGCGGCGGCTTCGACCGCGGGACCGTGCAAAGGGGGGGCTGTGGTGCGTGTGGGGAACAGCGGACGCGACGAAGCAGCAGCGGCCCGCGGCGGACAGAGGAGCAGGAGCAGGCGACGAGCAGTAGCGGCGTGGGGCCGCGGGACGTGCGGGCGGCGGTTGCGGGGCGCGCACCGGGCGCGACGAGGAGCGGGCGTCGTCGAGGAGCACGCCGACAGGGGCGGCGTCGGGCGCGGGGTGCCGTTGCGAGCAGGGGAGAAGGAGATGCCGGGGCCTCACCACGGGGTCGTGGGGTCTAGGCAGTGGGGGTTGGGGAGGACGACGGTGACGACCCGGCGGAGAGGAGGCAGACCATCGGGGAGGAGGCACCGGCGAGGCAGCCACGGCGGCGGAGAGGTGGCCGGGCGACCAGGGCGGAGAGGTGGCCGGGTCGATCCCACAAGGGAGAGGCGCAGGAGATCCGGGGATGGCAGCGGGCACCGGGGCACCGACGAGGTGCGGCGAGGTGGCACGCGGCATCGGCGGGGTCGGGGGCGCAGTTGTCCCGATCCCGATCCAGGCGGGGAAGGAGAGGAGCGAGGCGTGGGGGAGGAGACGGCGAGGTGACGGCATAAAGGACGGCGGGGAAAGGTCCGGCGAGGCGGTCCCGGGCGGCGGCGAGCGCTGGGCGTCGGGGTCGACGGGATCGGGGCCGATCTTGATCCAGAGGGGGGGGGGAGGGGATCTTGGGGGAGAGGGGGGCGAGTGGGGCGTCGGTGGGGGGTTAGGTTTCACCGGGTGGGTGGATAAGGGAGCGCCGGCTGGGCCGGTTCGGTGGGCCGTGGCCCAGGAGCGGCAGGGGGCCTCTCCCACTTTTCTTCTTTTTTTAAAGACTTTTCTGTTTTCTTGTTTTTGTTATTTTATTTCCTTACTGTTTCCATCTAAACTTCCTTTTATTTTAGTTTTATAAAATGCCAAATGAGCACCTAAATTAGTATTACTAATTAGTCCACTGCCACAATTATTTTGGCACATTATTAAATTAGTTATATTATTATAACTTTATAAAAGCCATTAAATTAATTGTTTTTGCTGCTGTTTTAATTACTTTAGAGCCCTAGAACATTTTATCAAAGTTTGGTCTCTCCACCAATATATCCTATGAATTATTTGCCACAATAAGAACATTTTAGTTTTTATGCTTGAAAACATTTACTGTTGCCTATATTTTAAATTTGAATTTGAATTGTTTTGAACTAACGCGAGTTTATCAACAGTAACCGTGGTGACGTGGCATCTTTAATAGAGGTTTACTGTAGCCTAATTATCCGGGCGTTACAATTCTCCTCCACTACAAGAAATCTCGTCCCGAGATTTAAGAGGGGAGTACGGGGGAAAGTTCTGGTTACGGAATTCTAACGAATCTTCTCGGTCTTGGCTGCCCCTTTCGAAGAGGTTGATCCCTTTCGTTGATGCCTTCATTTCTCTGCTTCAAGTCACCATGATCAAGTCGTCATCCTTTCTTCGGGATCTCCAACGTCCTACGACCGCGACCAAGGGGAAAAACTCCGGAAGAACGCATCTCCACAAAGCTGGGCATCTGACGGTGAATTCAATGGGAAATACACAAGGTACCCCACGAGTTCTATTTCAGTGAATTCGTTGGGTGCAATATACGATGGTACCAAAGTTTCAAACGGGTAGGCAATCGTTCGATGCCTGAAACAAAGTGTGAAAGGGGTTCAAGCAACGGGAATAAGTATTGCGTCTAATACCAGAATAGATCACTAGGCAGGTGGCCCGTGAATTGCATACGAAGTCAAGCGCGAGGAATAACTTTAGCAACAGGGGTGTACAGGAGAGCCAGGTTTCGATCCTGTGGAACTGTGGGTTATGGGCCCACCATGTGGTTAAAGTAGGAAGGGCGGTGACATCTTGCATGATCATGATAGCAAGGCATGTCAGAGGGTAGCCTGTCAGTTATATGTCAACAACATCGTCGGTACCAAGGGCGAGGGATGAAGAGAACCATTTTCCTACTCGTTGAACGAGGCGGTCCAATAGGCAAGGTTCTCGTCCATCGGTGGCTACCGGAATGTCATCAACAATAGTAACAGGGTCTTATTGACAGAGTAGTATACCGAGGTGTTTACATAAGCAGTGAATTATTACTGCTTAGATCATATAGATCACAAGAAAGATTAAATAAAATAATGGAAAGGAAAAGGGTGATCATCAGATTAAACCAAACAATGGAAAGGAGAATGTGTTTAAACACATATTTCAAGGGTATATCCTTCCCAAGGACAAGCAGAGTATCATATCCATGACAGGATAGAAAGTAGAAAACCATTTAGGTAAGGGGAGAGGAATTTCATGACATAACCCATACAGCGGTGTTTGGATAATTGAGCAAGAAACATTTAGTATTGGGCTTCAAATGTTCTTGTTGAAAATCGGAGTACCACAGACATGCTTCAAGATAGCATTGACATGGTCTTCAAGCAAAGATCAGACTTTGGATACACAAAGGATCCATCAAGGACAACTTTAGAATAAGTCTTACAATTTCCTCATGGAAGAATAGCTAACCTTGCTAAAAAGGAAAACTTATAACAATAGGTCCTCCGGCCAGGTGTGTTAGGCATGACATCACCTTACCGGGTCATAAATAGACCAATGTTATAACTCTTGGAAAAATGCTCCAACCATCATATATGACCGAGATTCAGATATGATCGGTGTTTGGATACCTCAGACTCAGGGTGCCTGAGAAGAAAAGGTGCAAAACAAATTGACGAGACGACATTATAAGATTCTCTGGAAATGAACTATGGAAGCGAGTTCCGAACAAGGGTTCATCATTAAATCAAGGGGAGGTGAGGAGGTGACTGATTGACTCAGCGACAATCCATTGAGATTTCCAAAAGATGGATTTCCACAACTATGTGACCAAGGAGATAACATTAGTCAGATCAAATGGTATAATGATGTATGCTCGAGGAAAACATACACAATCAAACATTGGTTGAAAGGTGCACCCGAAATATGGGCTGGGTTGCACGACCAACATCGGAATGGTGATTCAATAATCAATAGTCTAAGAATGAACGGCCGACCATTAACTTCAAAGCAATAGGGTTGCTAGAAGGGCAGGATCCAAACAGCACCGCTCACTCGTTGGTACCCCGGTTGGAATCAACACGAGGACCCAAGAAGGAATGGTGATGGTGAGAAGTATCACCATACCAAGATTTCTTAAGAGGTGGTGAAATTCCCACGACATTCTTGACATAAAAGGTGGTAATATTTCAAGGTAAAGAAGAACAATGCTGGGTAGCAAGGAACTCAAGGTACAACACAAAATACGAACAAGTTTGTGTTGGAGGGAAGGCAATAAAGTGGCCGATGATAACACAACTCTTCGAGGGCAAGGATGGTATTTCTCTTCATGAATCCGATTGAAATCCAGGACGAGCTCATAAGGTTGATTATGACCACGACACATTTGTCGAGAGATTTCAAGAAGATGTAATCAATTAGCGACGACATCAAGTCAAAGGAATGATGAAGCGAAAGGTTATTGGAACCATGGGTACGACACAAACTCGAAATCAAGCTTGCTGTTCAAGGCGAAATGATATGACGAGGAAAATCGACGTAAGCTTAGCTCATCGTCGAAAGTTGTGCTCCGGGGTTAAGGACCAGGTAGCACAGTTAAAATTTAGCACGATAATGACATGGCCGAGCAGGCTAGGAAGGACTTGAAGGATTATTAAACTCATAAGCAACAAAGATTACTTAGAGTTATCGAACCAGAGTGCGGAATCGGTTCACTTACCAGTGTTCTTGAGCGACTAACAACTCAGAACCCATGAAAAATTGGAATCAGTGAGGAATAATAGCTGATGAAGACTCATAAGATGCAACACAGTTCTTAGATATTCTCGAGATACTAGGGTGTAATACTCGATGGTAGATCAAAGTAAAGGTTTGACACGTGAAATGATCTGCAGAAGACAAGTACTTCACCTTGTCTGAGAATTGGAATCAAAGGAGATCAATCATGGTCGGAGCCACGATTATAAAAGGATCAATTCACAGATACCAGATGATATTATAATGTGGGAAAAAATTATTATTACAAGAAGCTTGCATGATAAGTTCCACATCGGGTCCATGGGCATGAACGCAAAGGTTCAAGGTCGACTCCCACTTCTTCAATACACAACTTCTCATTTACTGCTCCCAGTTAAGAATGTTTAGAGTTTGAAAGTTTAACTGGCGGAATACCAGAAGGTCATGACCCATGAAGACTTTTGGGTTCACTCAAATTAAGGAGGTATATGTTCAACCCCATCGAGGCATCTTAGAAACAGATACCACAAACTTCGGAGTAAATAGTACAAGCTCAAAAGTAGAGTATGTCTATCAAAGCAGAGGATACAAATTGCCAAAGGCATTATATAACAGGGAAGAACTTATTGAGGTTTTTGTATACGAAGGACACTGTCGGATGATATTTCAACAAAGGATCCGACGGTCCATAGCGAAGCTGATGTGAGTATCGGTACTCAGTCAGAGGAAGAAAGAATGCAAAGGCATCAGATTATGGGAACAACTAACTAATTCAAATCTCAAATGCAAAGGAATTGCTATTTCCGAATCAAGAGATCAGAAGCAAACGCTCTGATTAAGGATGTATAAGTTGAGTAGACTTAGGGGTACAACCGACGGCAATTCGGTTGGTCGAGAACCAGTTCATGTTTAAAATGACGTCTGCACGTGAATGATGAATCATAGGATCTGATTGAGGATTGCACGCATTCGCAACATATTGAATCAATGGACTCAGAATGATAATGACAAAGGATGCCAGTAAGATTACTAGACTTATGGGATTAACCATAATGCTAGCAAACAAGAATTTCAAGAGCAATAGGCTGCTCGGGATCTTCGGAAGATCGAATGGTATTTCGAAGTCTTTTGTGAAATACAGTAATCAATTGTGGATGAACGGATACTCGATAAGTGTGAGCAATTATCCGTAGGGGTATTCATGTGGTAAAGAACTGCAAGGCAGTAAGCTCAAAGGATTCTCGGGACAACAGAGAGTATTTCGGGACAGCTTGTAATAACCAGATCAACGGGGAATGATTGTATGAATGGCAAGTGTATGCAGTTTTCCATAAAGATTTATCGGTGGTAGGGATCGCAATGGAGAAGGGCAGAAGGGTCTCGGGAAAGCATCAGAGAGTGTCTTCAGAATCTTCTGGTGCAACAGGCGATCATCTGGCCGGAAGGGGCTCTCCGGGAGGAAGTATTTTCGAGAACCTAAAGTTAGATTTTAGTAAAATCATTCAACCTGAATAGAAGAGAGTTCAGAGTCCCAGAGTAAAGGTTGAGGAATAAAAGATCCTAATACCACCCAAAGGCGACGTGGGCCCGTAAGCCACACAACCATGTTAGTAAAAGTTTAGCAATGACTAGACTCAACTTCGGCCAAGGAGTTGGAAAGGGGGATTCCTACAGGCAGTTGGCTCTGATACCAACTTGTGACGCCCCCGATTTGACCGTACACTAATCATGCACGCAAATGTGTACGATCAAGATCAGGGACTCACGGGAAGATATCACAACACAACTCTAATACATAAATAAGTCATACAAGCATCATAATACAAACCAGGGGCCTCGAGGGCTCGAATACAAGTGCTCGATCATAGACGAGTCAGCGGAAGCAACAATATCTGAGTACAGACATAAGTTAAACAAGTTTGCCTTAAGAAGGCTAGCACAAAAGTAGCAACGATCGAAAAGGCAAGGCCTCCTGCCTGGGACCTCCTAACTACTCCTCGAAGCCGAACTCCATGTAGAATCATCCTCGGGATCTCTAGCTCCTGGACTCCAGCATCTGGTTGCGACAACCAGGTATAGAAAGGGGAAAAGAGGGAGAAAAGCAACCGTGAGTACTCATCCAAAGTACTCGCAAGCAAGGAGCTACACTACATATGCATGGGTATATGTGTAAAGGGCCATATCGGTGGACTGAACTGCAGAATGCCAGAATAAGAGGGGGATAGCTAATCCTGTCGAAGACTACGCTTCTGGCAGCCTCCATCTTGCAGCATGTAGAAGAGAGTAGATTGAAGTCCTCCAAGTAGCATCGCATAGCATAATCCTACCCGGCGATCCCCTCCTCGTCGCCCTGTTAGAGAGCGATCACCGGGTTATATCTGGCACTTGGAAGGGTGTGTTTTATTAAGTATCCAGTTCTAGTTGTCATAAGGTCAAGGTACCACTCCGGGTCATCCTTTTACCGAGGGACACGGCTATTCGAATAGATAAACTTCCCTGCAGGGGTGCACCACATAACCCAACACGCTCGATCCCATTTGGCCGGACACACTTTTCTGGTCATGCCCGGCCGCGGAAGATCAACACGTCGCAGCCCCACCTAGGCTCAACAGAGAGGTCAACACGCCGGTCTAAATCCTATGCGCGCAGGGGTCTGGGCCCATCGCCCATTGCACACCTGCACGTTGCGTGCGCGGCCGGAAGTAGACCTAGCCTAGTAGGCGTTCCAGTCCAATCCGGCGCGCGCCGCTCCGTCGCTGACGTCAAGAAGAGCTTCGGCTGATACCACGACGTCGGGATACCCATAACTACTCCCGCGTAGATGGTTAGTGCGTATAGACCAAATGGCCAGACTCAGATCAAATACCCAGAACTCGTTAAGCGTGTTATTTGAAGTAACCGCGAACGCCGTCCAGGGCCAGGCCCACCTCTCTCCTGGGTGGTCTCAACCTGCCCTGTCGCTCCGCCACAAAGTAACAGTCGGGGGCCGTCAGGAACCCAGGCCCACCTCTACCGGGATGGAGCCACCTGTCCTTTCAGCCCCCTCATCAAAATCACTTGCGGGTACTCAACGAGCCGACCCGACTTTAGTCACCACATGTGTCATGTATATAAAGTATATAGTATATACCCGTGATCGCCTCCCAAAGTGATCACGGCCCAGTAGTATAGCATGGCAGATGGACAAGAGTGTAGGGCCACTGATGGAACACTAGCATCCTATACTAAGCAGTAGGATGGCAGGTAAGGGTAACAACTGTAGCAACAATGACAGACTATGCAGTAGAATAGGATTAACGAAAGCAGTAACATGCTACACTACTCTAATGCAAACAGTAGAGAGAAGAATAGGCGATATCTGGTGATCAAGGGGGGGCTTGCCTGGAAGCTCTGTTGTACAGGAAGAAGGGTCGTCGGTGACGTAGTCGTACTCAGCGGCATCAGCGCCGGTCTCGTGGTCTACCGAAGAAGAAGAGGGGGAAGAAACAGTAAATACGGAGCAAACAAAGCATCACAAAACATAACATGGCAATACGCGGTGCTAGGTATGCTCTAACGCGGTGGGAGGTGATACCGGCGAAGGGGGGAAACATCCGGGAAAGTATTCCCGATGTTTCGCGTTTTCGGACAGATGTACCGGAGGTGAAATGTTGCAGGTTCACTATGCTAGGGACGTGTGGTGAACGAACGGACTGCGTATTCGGATTCGTCTCGTCATTCTGAGCAACTTTCATGTACAAAGTATTTTCATCCGAGCTACGGATTATTTTATATTCATTTATAAAGATTTAAACATTTTCTAGATTTTAATAAATTAATTTAATTCGAAATTTAATTAATGCATCAGCATGACGTCAGCAGTCAACGTTGACCATTGACCTGGTCAACCTGACTGGTGGGTCCCACCTGTCAGGGACTGTTAGCTAATTAACAGTAGTTAATTAGGTTAATAGTTATTAGGTTAATTAATCTTAATTAGTTAATATTAACAGGATTAATTAAGTTAATTAATTATCTTTATTATTTATTAATTATTTATTTTTATTAATTTTTTAAATCCCTTTTTTTGAAACGTTCTGGGGGTAGGCCCCACATGTCATTAGCCCTAGGGGCCTTAGTGGGTGTGGGCTAACGGGTGCGGGCGAAGTGGTGCCCGCACACCAGAGCCCACCAGGGGAGGGGAGCGTCGGCCACCACGGGCCTGAGCAGGGCGGTGCGGCAACGGGCGCCAGCGGCCGGAGGTAGGCACGGTGAGCGGCTGCTGCGACCGCGGGACCGTGCAAAGGGGGGGCTGTGATGCGTGCGGGGAACGGCGGACGCGACGTAGCAGCAGCGGGCCGCGGCGGACAGAGGAGCAGGAGCGGGCGACGAGCTGCAGCGGCGTGGGGCCGCGGGACGTGCGGGCGGCGGTTGCGGGGCGCGCCCCGGGCGCGACGAGGAGCGGGCGTCGTCGAGGAGCACGCTGACAGGGGCGGCGTCGGGCGCGGGGGTGCCGTTGCGAGCAGGGGAGAAGGAGATGCCGGGGCCTCACCACGGGGTCGTGGGGTCTAGGCAGTGGGGGTTGGGGAGGACGACGACGACCCAGCGGAGAGGAGGCAGACCATCGGGGAGGAGGCACCAGCGAGGCAGCCGCGGCGGCGGAGAGGTGGCCCGGCGACCAGGGCGGAGAGGTGGCCGGGTCGATCCCACAAGGGAGAGGCGTGGGAGATCCGGGATGGCAGCGGGCACCGGGGCACCGACGAGGTGGTATGCGGCATCGGCGGGGTCGGGGGCGCATTTGTCCCGATCCCGATCCAGGCGGGGAAGGAGAGGAGCGAGGCGTGGGGGACAAGACGGCGAGGTGACGGCGGGGAAAGGTCCGGCGAGGCGGTCCCGGGCGGCGGCGAGCGCTGGGCGTCGGGGTCAACGGGATCGGGGCCGATCCCGATCCAGACGGGGGGGGGGGGGGGGGGGGGAAGGGGATCGTGGGGGAGGGGGGCGAGTGGGGCGTCGGTGTGGGGTTAGGTTTCACCGGGTGGGTGGATAAGGGAGCGCCGGCTGGGCCGGTTCGGTGGGCCGTGGCCCAGGAGCGGCAGGGGGCCTCTCCAACTTTTCCTCTTTTTTTAAAGACTTTTCTGTTTTCTTGTTTATGTTATTTTATTTCCTTATTGTTTCCATCTAAACGTCCTTTTATTTTAGTTTTATAAAATGCCAAATGAGCACCTAAATTAGTATTACTAATTAGTCCACTGCCACAATTATTTTGGCACATTATTAAATTAGTTATATTATTATAACTTTATAAAAGCCATTAAATTAATTGTTTTTGCTGCTGTTTTAATTACTTTAGAGCCCTAAAACATTTTATCAAAGTTTGGTCTCTCCACCAATATATCCTATGAATTATTTACCACAATAAGAACATTTTAGTTTTTATGCTTGAAAACATTTACTGTTTGCCTATATTTTAAATTTGAATTTGAATCGTTTTGAACTAACGCGAGTTTATCAACAGTAACCGTGGTGACGTGGCATCTTTAATAGAGGTTTACTTTAGCCTAATTATCCGGGCGTTACAAAGGTACTACTAGTACGATGGTCAACACTGACGTGAAGGAGGAAGTTATTTCTAGATTTGGATAGGGAATACATTATGTTGTCATATTATTTTTCCTGCAGTGCATTATTTGCTCTGCCAGAACACATGTACTCAAGATGCTCGGCCTTGCCATAACTGAATACACTAGTTTAATGGTCACAGTGAGGACAAGCCATGGATATAAGTTCCGAGTTGGGTTCATGAACCAAGAAGATCGCTACTTTTTTTATGGCCGAACTTGGATGAACTTTCTCAAGTGTTACGGACTGAAAGTTGGTGCACGAATGTTGATGGAAATAGCAGAACCTGGTCTCATCTTCACTGCGATCTTCCACCCCGACGTCGTTCCAATTGTTCATCCATGTTAGTTTTGTATCTGGTTCTTGCTTGTTGCCTCGATTACTTCTTAATCCACCTATTATGTCTAACTAATCACAATTTAACTTTAGAAGTAGCAACGAATCTCTCACGAAGATGCTACTTCTAACTAATATTTTCTTATAATTGGTGGCACGTGTAGGTTTTTTCAGAGTTAAGCAGGCTGCTCGTTTGTTATTCTGTAGTAACTCGGCTGTTACTGATGGCACTGAAGTTGACTGGGACGACATCCACAAGTTCCTACACTTTATTGACCGTCTTGAGGTCCTTGTGGGGCGTTTCAATGGTGGAAGGCCACGTGGGATATGTGTGCCACTGCTGCACTCATTGAACAGGTCCAACTGTGTCGAGAAACTTATGGTACGAGCTGTTTTCTGTTATATATGTTGTTCATAAACTATTGCTTATACACAGTTTTACAGCTGTGATCTTCTTGAAACAGAAACTGCCCAGTTCTATTGTTCCTATACAGATGCCTGACCATGGTCGGGTCAGACTTGCGCTTGGTCACAACATGATGTTTATGTCGACCTACTCCATTCCCCTTGGAGGTGAAAAGATACTTATTCATGGGTGGTCTCAAATAATGAAGGCCCGTCCATCTTGGAGAATAGGATAGAAGATTATGTTCATGCTTTTCCATGGCTCTAAAGCGAATATCCTGTTTATTGACCACATTGCGAGATGAAGCCGCTTTCAGAAGGTTGTGGATGCGCGGGGTGGCGCCTGGGCCTTGTCCTGGGGCTTGGCGGCCTCACCCTTGGTTAACTGTAGGCAAAGTAGCACTGTTCGAGGCGTGCTTTGTACGGTTGAACCTGTATAAGTACTCATACTGCTTTCAGCTCTGGTTGTTAAGTGCCCCTGCTGGTTTCAGTTAAGGTTGTTAAGTACTCCTGCTGCTTTTACAGTATGTCGTGTTTCTTCAGTCCTAGCTTCCTCCAGCCGCCAAAACCAAACCAGCGCCAGCGGGGCCGCCTGCTTCCGCCTCCCACGGCTGGTTGCGCCTCAGTGCACGCATCGCCGCCCCACCGTCTCCTAAATCGTTAACGCCGACGTCCTCCGCGCGCTTTGGTGCACTCGCCGCGGCGCCGCCCTCTCGCATTGTCAACATGGTCAACAAACAACAGGAATCGGCAGAAGTACGTGGAGAGGATGACAGCAGGGGCCCACCATGTCAGCGTATGGAAAAATAAAATGCTTCCTCCTAGTGTTTTCCTGATATCTGGGACCCACGACATTGTGAGCGTATATAGTCAATAGACAAGAGAACAACACAAGATCGGCTGACACCTGGGACGTAGCTGCTCGAGCAGTATTTTTTTGTTATTGTTGAGACGGAGCAGGGTTTGAACTGGGCTGTGGCCCGTCTAGCCCAGGCTTATATTTTATGTTCACCATGTGACCAGCCCAGCTATTTTTTTCTTTGTGAAAAAGCGCCCAGTTTATTTTTTCTGAAGAATACCCAATCTAGGCCTACTTATTTTTCGACGCCCTGATGGGCTGCAACTCTTTCAAGACGCCTACAAATCTTGAAAGTAATATGAAATGGGTTGTAAATATAAAAACAGATGACAAATTGGCAATTACTTTATAATTTCTGATTTTTTTCACATTTTCAGATTCCTATTTCACTGGGCATTAACCTAATTTAAACATATCTTCAAAGTACTTTAAATCTGGCTCGACATTTCGGTATTAAAAATAGTTTGGAACCCACAGAAATATGCGAAATTTGCCCTGGCCAACCAAAAAAACGACTGCAATAAATTGCATAAGAAGTTGCAATGAGCTATATATAAATTATTAAAAAAAGAGGGAGTGGTCTGACTTGTGGGCCTGTTAAGTTGACGCGTATGCAAGATTTTTTTAGTTATTATATACGTCAACAAACGATTCTAGCAGACGTAACCGTTGGATGTCAATCCAACGGCCATCGTGTTTCTTCAATCTTTGATCTTCTTGCTCCAGCCACCAAAGCAGCGCCGACGGGATCGCCTGCTCCCGCCTCCCGTGGCCGGCTGTGCTGCCGCGCAGGCCTCACCACCCCTACTACTCCCACCGCTGGCCAGGGCATCCCTCTACTCACCCACACCCCTGTTATTCGGCGGCGACGGCAGCCTCACACCGCAGCCGAACCAGTGAACCCTCGTACTCCTCTCCACGCGGGCTTCCACTGCCGTGTCTTCCCCGGCTCCGTGTCGTCCCCTTCCTAGGCCTCGCCGTCGTCCACCGCCGTGGTGCTCTCGGCGCAGCGTGGTCAATGTGGTCAACGACCGACTTCCATCGGAAGAGTACTGTACATGGAGAGGCTGACAGCTGGGTCCACGGCAGCCGCAAGGAAGTGCCTCCTTATTACGCGCAAAATAATTATTCCTCCACCTGACAGCAGGGACCCACCGGACGGGCCACCGGTATTTCGTGAAAAAAAATGTTTCCCCCTAACTGCTGGGACCTACCGGACGGGCCACCGTATTTCGCGAAAAAAACGTTCCCCCCGCTGTCAGCTCGGACCCACCAGACGTGCCTCCTTATTACGCACAAAAAATGAATACCCCTGCTAGCTGGGACCCACCTTGGTGGGAGGCTGACTTGTGGGCCTACTAAGTTGCCTGGGACGGAGGCCTTTGTCAACTTTAGTCAATATGAACGATTCTAGCTCCAGTGACCGTACGATGTCCATCCAACGGCCGTAGTGCTTCTTCAATCTCTGCTCTTCTTGCTCCAGCCGCCCAAAGCAGCGCCGGTCGTGCCGCATGCTCCTGCCTCCCGTGGCCGGCTGTGATGCCGCGGAGGCCTCACCGCCCCTACTACTCCCACCGCTGGCCAGGCCATCCCTCTACTCACCCACACCCCCTGTTATTCTGCGGCGACGGCAGCCTCACACCGCAGCCGAACCAGTGAAACCTCATACTCCTCTACACGTGGGCATCCACTGCCGCATCTTCCCCGGCTCCGCGTTGTCCCCTTCCTAGGCCTCGCCGTCGTCCACCGCCCTGGTGCTCTCGGCGTGGCGTGGTCAACGTGGTCAAGGAACGACTTCCATCGGACGTGGACTGTACGTGGAGAGGCTGACAGCTGGGTCCATGGCCGCAGCAAGGAAGTGCCTCCTTATTACGCCGAAAATAATGATTCCTCCACCTGACAGCAGGGACCCACCGGACGGGCCACCGTATTTCGTGAAAAAAACGTTTCCCCCTTGACTGTTGGGACCCACCAGCTACATCTTCGCACGCAAGGAAGTGCCTGACAGTCGGGACCCACCTGGTCGAAGCGTACGTAGCGTTGTCATTCTGGTCGCGAACGTGTACGTACATACTGGTCGATGTAGAGGCGCGCATGTGTCGTAGTAGAGGCGCGCACGTAGCGTGTACACATACGTACAACGGCCAGGGTGCAAGAAAGTAAATACGGCCACGTACGTACATACAGGCGGGGTCTCGAACGCCTACTCGCGCATACGTACGGTCAGGGCTCGTGTACATGGCTGGGTCGGAACGGAGAAACTGCGTCGTCGTCGTGTTCATGGGGAGGCAACGGAATGCGTCGTGTTCATGGGGAGGCAACGGAATGCGTCGTGTTCATCGGGAGGCAACGGAACGCGTGGGAGCCAACCGGCTTGGACGGAACAGGCGATGGAAACGAGGCCTGGCGTACCGCAGAACGGAGGAAACGGCCTTGTGTTCGACCGGCCATGTTCGAAACGGGATCCTGTTCATCGGGAGGGGTCTGGCGTACCGCAAAACAGAGGAAACGGACTTGTGTTGGACCTCCTACGGTCGAAACGGAGTCCTGTTGATCGGGAGGGGTGTGGCATACCGCAAAACGGACGAAACAGACTTATGTTGGAGCGCTACGGTCGAAACGGGGGTCCTGTTCATCGGGAGAGGTGTAGCGTACCGCAAAACGGGACTCCACGGGATACTGTTCATCTCCACCGTCGACCTCCTCCAGCCTCCACGGGCTACTGTTCATCCACCGTCGACCTCCTCCAGCCTCCACCTGCGACTGTTCATCCACGGGCTCCTGTTCATCCAGCCTCCACCGCGGGCTACTCCACCTGCTACTGTTCAACCACCCCTCTCCACGGGCTCCTATTCAACCACCCCTCCACGGGGCTACTGTTCGTCCACCCCTGCACCGTCTACTGTTCATCCAGCCCTCCACGGGGTCATCCTGTTCATCCAGCCCTCCACGGGGTCCTGTTCATCCAGCCCCAACCGGCTCGATCGATCGGGGTCCTGTTCATCCAGAGGCAACGCCACGGGGTCCTGTTCATCCACCCCCACCGCTCACTGTTCATCCAAACCCCGCTCACTGTTCATCCAGAGGCAGCATCGATCGGCTTCAGTTAGGAGCAGTAGCGAAGGAATCGCTCGATCGGGTTCAGTTAACAGCCATCGATCGATCGCTCGGGTTCAGTAACGCGTAGCCTGCAGTGCAATCGCTCGGGTTCAGTTAGAGCCCAACGCCTCGCTCGGGTTCAGTTAGAGTCAACGCCTCGCACACACGCGCGTACGTGTACGATAGAAACGCGCATCGCTCTGCCCCCGACCACCCACCGTAACCGGGAACTCCCCGAAATTTTCCTCGCCCTCGCTTCTACCACGGTTTTTTCGTCATGGACGGCCCAAAGAATGTCATGCAGCTGCGTCTCCGGCCCGCCCAGGACGAAAAGCCCATTTTCTGTCATGATTTTTTGTCATAGAAGTAGGAGCCCACCACATCTATGATGATACCGGGTTTTGTCACAACTATCGTCATAGAAGTGTCATAAGTATGACAGAAAAAAATTTCGTTCGGCCCAAAATGTCACGGATGTGTCTTTTTTTGTAGTGAACGTTTGAACAGATAGGACATTGTGCCCCACTCCACCATCGATGAGAGTCTTGGTGACGACCACGTTGCTGATGACGGGTGAGCAGAGCATGGGGAGCACGCTGGCAGTGGCAGCACACTTGAGCTGGTTTGAGGAGCTGAAGGTGATGGCGCATTTGGACCACCTGAGCGGGCGAGTTGCTTCGGGCTTGGGGAGCGCTGCGTTCACCTCGCGCGCGAACTGCTTGAAGATGCGGTGAGAGGCTGGGGCCTGGGAGCAGCCCGGGATGCAGGCAATGGCTCGAGGCTCCTGGAAGACCCCAGCCCCCTCATCCTGGTGATGATCTTCGTTCCTTCTCGGTGGCGGAGGCAGTGGAGGAAGACCGGTGTTGCCCTGAGGGCGCTCCTCACGAGGATGCTCCCTCCAGGCACCCTCGCGAGTTTGGCCCTGCCAACGGTCCTCCCGAGGATGGTCGCGCCACTCCTGGCGATGGCCGCGCCCATCCCAGCGTCCTCCACCTTGGCCGCCTCCATGGCTGTAGCCTCGATCGTTGCGCTCGGGGCGTCGACCGAGGCGCCCGTCACGGAGGGCCCTAAGCTCCTGGCAGTTGTTGGTGTTTTGGCTGTGGACGTTGTGGAAGACGCAGAATGGTCGGTTGCTCTTGGACAACTCGAGGTGATCGCAGCCGCGCTTCATCTCTGGCTCGGCCGCGAGCACGGCCGGCCCTTTGCGTTTCACGTCCTTGGCCTTCTTTTCTTCTGGGTCAGCATCGGGGAGCTCGAGGAGGGAGAGGCGCCCCTCCTCAGCCTTGCACACTTGTTCGCCATGTTGAACATCTCCAGGGCTGTGCACAGGTCCTCGTGGATGGCGAGCTCCTCCTTCATCTTGACATTGCGGACGCCATCAGTGAACGCTGAGATGATGGCCTCGTCCGACACCTTGGGGATCTTGAGGCGAACATTGTTGAAGCGCTGGATGTACTTCTACAAGGTCTCTCGTGGCTGCTGCTTGATGCGACGCAGTTCACGGGGGGCGGCGGGCGGTCGCGAGTTCCCTGGAAGTTGGCGATGAATCGGCCGCACATTTCCTCCCAGGAAGAGACCGATCCCACGGGGAGATTCAGGAGCCAAGCGCGCCATCCTTGAGGGCCATCGGGAACCAGTTCGCCATGATCTTCTCGTCGCCGCTGGCCGCCTCGATGCTCAGCTCGTAGAGCTGCAGGAACTCGGCGGGGTCGGCGGTGCCGTCGTAGCGTGGGGGAAGGTCAGGCTTGAACTTGCTCGGCCAGACGACGTCGCGAAGCTCCGAGGTGAATGCGTGACATCCGGCTGTGGCCACGGGGGCCCGTCGAGGAGGTAGAACTTGGTCCTGGTGCGCGCGCGCCGCCACCTCCTATGGCGGCACGCGGGCCTGACGTGAGGGTGCAGGAAGTATGCGTGCTTCTCCTTGGGGCCGCTGCACCACCTGGCAGCTCACCTCTTCCCGTGCAGGCGCCTGGCGCGGCGGGTCGCACCGCGGCGCCACACGCCTTGGCTCGATGATGACGCCCTGGGCCGGAGGTGGTGGAGGAGCCCCGTGAGCCACGTGGCCCATGGCAGGCGGCTACTGAGGCAGTGAGCGGGCTTGTGCAGTGGAGCCCCCGGCCGCGCTGACGAGCTCAGCGATCCGCTCGAGCCACTCCTCGTAGAAGTCGTCGACCGGGTGGTCGCGAAGGAGCTCCCGCGCCATGAGCAGAGCGGCATGCGCATTCGCCGGGCCGTGATGCGCGTGAGAGGATGAAGCTGTCGGGGTCAGTGATGGAGTTGCGGTGCGCCCATCGCGGCGCACTGAAGGGTGCAGCGAAGAGGCTTGCTGCTCATGGCCGACAGGGCCCGTGGCGGCGTTGGCCACCGGAGATGGAGCACGACGAGCACAACCATCGCCCGTCGGAGCCGTCTGAGCGACGCGAGCGGCGACTGCGGCCCGGCGCTCGGCGCGAGCTCGGCTGTGTCGGCCATGGAGGTGTCGGAGTGACGGTGGATCGATCGACGCACCCCTACCTGGTGCGCCAAATGTCGGATTACGGGTTCCGCAAACCCTTGAAAGGTTCGAACTCTGGGGTGCGTGCAGAGATCTCAACCTACCCAGCCTGTCTACTCGCGATCCTCCTAAGCCTAGCGCGACGAGCTCGAAGAGACAAAGAGACACAATAGTTTATCCTGGTTCGGGCCACCTTGCGGTGTAATACCCTACTCCAGCATTTTGGTGGATTGCCTCGAAGGGCTGAGGATGAACTAGTACAGTGGATGAACTGGCCTCAGGAGGTGAGGTGTTCTTGAGCTCCAGAGAGCTGGTGGGATGTGAACTAGATGGAAGTGGATCCGATCCCACTCTATGGTGGTGGCTAAGTCCTATTTATAGTGGCCTTGGTCCTCTTCCCAAATGTTGGCGGGAAGGGATCCCACAACGGCCGGGTTTGAAAGGGGACAAGTAGTACAACTTATCCTGACTAAAGTGGTCTTCGCCTACGAAAAGCCCCTGGTCGTGACGCTGCGGTGGGCTCGGTGATGACCTCCGTCCTGCGTCCTGGCGGTCTTGGTCTTGTTGCACCAGAATGGAAACCCTTGGCTGATTCCTCGGGACTCCGCGCCTGTGGCTTGCCTCCCTTGCACCGAAGGGGAAACTGGCGCTCTGCGCCCGCCTGGCCTTGGTCGTCATGGCTCACGTCAGCTGAGCCTCATGAGGTGCACCTTGCATAGAACTCTCCGCCCCTCGGGAGCCAGCCTGAGGAGGCTGACCCCCTCGGGGGTCTTGGTGTCGTCCGCCTCGCGAGGCTTGGCCCCTCGCGAGGGTCTTGAGTTGTTCACGCTGAAGCTGGGCCGTACCTAGGCCGTTGATGGAGCCACGTGGTGGGCCGCAGGCAGTCAAGTATGGATACCCCCATATCCAGAATGCCGACAACGACTGTGGGGGGTGTCCGTCGGCTTGCGTTCAAATTCTTCTTCAGTCTCACCGTCTGCGTCGCTACCGTTGTGACTGTGAGGGGATGTTGAGTATATGATTATTAGAAAGTATAGGATAGACTAGGATTTGGTTCTGCCTTGTCTTGTACTCCAAATTAATCATTGTACTCCTATATATATGCCCACGAGGCTCAAGCAATAAGACAACGAACTATTCCACCAAATCCCTCTCTCCCTTCTAACACTTAGATCGATTATGTTCTTGAAGATACTATTCAGTTGAGGCACCATAGGCCTCCAGGCTCAAGCAGTCCGCTTTATGGATATGATATAAATCTATAGTGTGTAACAGCGTATTGGCACAAAAGAAAGCATATCAAGTTTACATATGATCATATTTGTTAATATACAAGTAATCTTACCATCTTCCATTCTATATAGTTACTGCAAGACTTCTGATGTGCACACAAAACTTGTAATTCAGTCCAATGTAAGTCAGTTTAATTACAAGTTGTTCGGTTTAATTTTGTATTGCTACAGAGATAGCGAGCATATTGTGCAGGTGGCCAACTGCCCCTACATCTCTAGTATCCAGATACAAATAACCGTAACACAATATAAGCCATTTTACTTCAAGATTATTTTTTACTGGAAAAAAAAAGACTGGTATTTTACTTCAAGATTCCACACACGTATAGTTTTTGTATGTCAAGAACACAGAGATACCGAGTGCTGATGTGTACATGAATTTAACCCATTTGCCAGCTGGAAGGAAAATTATCTTGCATATTTTTTTTAGAAGTGTTTGAAGTTTATAACAGAAGGCAAACTTTACCACCCCCCAATTTATTATCCAGTGGCGCTTTAGATGGTTACATTTGATTGCACCTAGTATTTCGATATTTCCACTTCTCCTTCTAATTTCAGTGGTTATCTCAGTCCCCGATCATAGAAAACCAAATTTCAAATGAGCTGAACCTAACTTTCAGTTTAACCAAATGCCCACCCTACTAGGGCGCACAACAGCATAACAAACCATGTGAAGTCACTATACATTACAGCAATCAGAGATGAAGAGAGGAATCATGTAAAGGATGATATTAGGGATATGAGATAACGCGGCACTAACGAAGGCAATCACTCCAAAGTCCAAAGAGCACAGGTAGACAGGAAGATTTGAGAACATGTCCATAAACATGGAATGATTTACTCAAAAAAAAAAAGCTTAGCCTAGGACTGCACTAGCAGGCAATTACAACTAAACCTACAATGATGAACTAAAACATCAAATTCATGACATTTATCATCCATCGTAGAAGCCAGGTTTTGGGTTAATAGTGGTTGCAAAGGTCAAGGAAACTGAAGATCTTCGACGAGTCGTTCTAGGGTAGCGACTCTTGACCAGTCGTGCCTAGTCGATCGACTAATCTCGAGTAGTCGAGGTGTTTGAGTCGACTTCCAGTTACAACTCGTCGACTAGTCAATGAGGTCAAGGAAACTGAACACGGTCAAGGTTGGCTGTATTTATCACAGCAAGTGGTCCAGTGACTGGTGTACTAGAGTGGCACAAGTTAAGTCAAACCTCATAGTGAATGAAGTTTTTGTTTTTGAAACAAAGGTCAAGAATATTGAACATTTAGACTGGCTGCATTTATCACAGGAAGTGATCTAGTGACTGCTGTACTAAACTAGCACAAATTCAAGTCAAATCTATTATTGAATAGATTTTGTGTTGCAGCAGTTTGAACAGACAAGCACTGAACTGAAGCACATGACACAATACTAGCCAAAACTTACACTAAAATGAGATACACTGGATATGGAAACACAGAAATGATTAAATGGTCGAGCTGACAAAAGCATTAGCCCTCATGGTCTTCATCTGAGCTCCCGACGTCGCTTACTGTAATCATCGCTGCTAGAACTGACAATGTCAAGGTTCACAGCTGCGACCTGTATTGGCTCTTGGGCCCTTGGCACCATTGGCTGCACCCCAACAGGAAGAATTGGTACTGTGGGTTCCTCAGGCTTGACAGCAGGAATGATGCCACCCAGCCCGATCGGGTCCCCAGGCTTCCCTCCAAAGATTACAGGAAGAAACCTCCTCAAAACTAGTATACAAACTTCATGCATCGCCATGTACAGGTTGAACCATATCACAAAAGGAAATGCAAAGCACATATACTGGTTCTGATGGAATTTGAAGCTGCTGCTGCTGCTAGGACCTAGGAGGACTACTACTTGACTGAAACTAGAGCGTAGCTACTACTTACTGTGTACGATCCAGCAGACCAAATTAAGAGCCTACTACTGGCAGGCTCCATCACGCTGGTTTCACAACCATAGCAGCGAGTGACCTAGCTTGATTTACTTAACACACAAATTTAACAAGGCCGAGCAATAAGCAAATTGTTAAGGCATCCACACACATAACAGTAGCAGCTAGCTCAAGGAAACCAAACATGATGGTGCAATTTCTGTCATCCAGTTTCTGATCGCAGAATGTGCATTAATTAGGACGACACATCCCCCTCCTCGTCCTCTTCTTCTTCTTCTTCTTCTTTTCTTCTTCTTCACTGTGCAACATGTTCAGATTCTCAGCAATCTCCACGTCGAACTTGGGACTGAAGTAGACCAGGTCCATCCCTAGCATGCCATCCACGCTGCGGGTTCCACGGAAGGTGATATCGTCCGGGATGTACTTGGCGTCATCTGGATAGACAATTTTCCTCGCACTATGCACACCATAGTAGCAACGGCCTATTAACAAGAAAATAAAGCCCGACATTCAGTAAGAGACAGACAGAGCACACGTTAATAAACCAATTCCAATTCAAAGCTACCACTGGTGCATGCAATGCAAGCATGACAAGGTGTGGTACAGGCTGCTGCAAGCCTGAAGCAGATCGTGCAGTGACCCAAAGTACTCACTAACCAAGTGCTATCAGGTACTAATCGTCGGCAGAAAACTTACCCGCATTCGCATAGGGTAGAGGGCAGCAGAATTCTGGCTCCTGCTCACGTGAGGATAACGAGAATTCAGCGTAGAAAAGCGTCCTCTGAAGCCCCAAATTACAAGTGGCCGTGAAGTTCACATGGTAGCGAATAACAGCGCAGGGGAGGTTGCCTTTGTTTATTTCCTCCACACCCAAGATAATATCAAGTTTATACTCTGATCCCTACATACAGAAAGCAACAGTGTTGGTCAAAATTAATGAAGGTATAAAGGGAATATACGTAGCAGCTAGCCAATGATGGAAACCAAATTTAGTACCTACCAAAAGCTGCTGGGTCGTGTATTCCTTGAGCAACTGTTCAATCTTTGAACGGAACAAGCTCCTCCGATCCTCATAATCTGATCTCTCACTTGACACCGCCCTCAATGCCCCCGCACAAAGTTCAGGAGCTTGCACAGTGTGAGCCCCGGATCTGTTTCTGTCCCACATGAGTGAAATACGAATTTCCATTTCATCGACGCGCAACACAGTACCACTAGTTTGAGCCTCGGTTATAAATGAGAGCAGCTCGCTTCGCGTATCGGGCATCAACAACAGCTGCTGGTGCAGTTCACCCAGCCCAAGGGCCCAAGTGTGTCCAGCGGCCTTGGCAGACTCATGGAAGGGGTTCTTTTCAGAACTCTCTGTCGATGATGGCAACATGTTAGCAATGTCGCATTTTGTACTGCAGAGGAACTCCAGAGCAAAAGCCGGCAACGAGAATTGGGGGTCGGCGAATGCAGCAAGCTCCATAAGGCCCTTGACGGAGTGAACCTGTGTGCGGAGCAGAGATAGGGGGTCCAGGACGTCATTGTACTCTACCATCTCCCTGCGTTCAGAAATTGGCAGATTGCAGCCACGGCAGTTGTACCAGATGGAGTTGACGATGATGTTGGAGACAGGGTCCATGCAGCCGTAGCAGTGGCCAGCCTTGAGGATGCTGCGCATGAGTGTGCCAGAGGGTGTAGGCAGCAACTTGAGCACCTTGATGTACAAGTTGTGAATCATACCATGGAGGTACATCTTGAGAGACTGCAGGTAATCGCAGGCGTCGCCGACGCCACATGGTGTCTTGAGATTGTGTTTCCGGCCATCTTCTATTGCTATTCCCAGGCAATCTTGCAGCTTGTCAGGCAGGAGTCCGGACTGCAATGACGAGATGGGGTTTCCACCCCAGACCAAGGTGGTGGTGGCGATCCTGGCGTCCGCCGTAGTAGAGAATGATATAGTTTCGGAGCACCTGGCCTCCAGTATGTGACGAACATTGACAACCAGCCCTCTTTTGGTATGGATAATGCTGGCAGTACAAACCGGGCTCATCATCATGTGTAGGATGCGGTGGGTTGCCCGGACATCCTCAACTGTGAGAGGGATACCTTGAGCATCAGCTGAAAACAGCTTCTTCAGAAGGGCAAAGTTGCCGTCTTGGAGCCGGATTGACATCAGGTGAGCCAAGGTGGTGGGCGAAGGGTGACCTGCTATGGTGGCTGCCGACTCGAGGGCGGCTTGGGTCCTATCAGATTCAGGGTCCAATGCTTCCCCCGCATATAGATCATGTTGGATGAGCATGACGGCGAGGAGAAGATTGGCGTCGGCCCTGTAGAGGTAGCTGATGGCCTGCTCCTTTTTGAGGCATCCGAAATATGCCATGAGGAAGGCGAGGAGACTGTGGTAGGATCTTGATACAAGCTGGCGCAAGCCGCCCAAACCGGGGATGGATCGTCTGGTGGTGTTGAGCGCCCGTCTTTTGGATCTTCTTGTGGCGGGCGGAGACGGAGAGGTGGAAGCTGCTGCTGCGGGGGCGGGGGCGGCGTCTTTGGGGAGGAGGGCGAGGGTGTTGAGGATGATGTTGGAGACGGGGTCGAGGAGGCCGAGGCAGGAGCCGCCGCCATCGGTGGCGAGGAGGCGGAGGAGGTCCGGCATGGCGTCGCAGGGGAGCCGGCTGAACGCCTCCTCGTAGAAGCCGACGATGAGCTTGTCGATGGCCAGGGGCAAATCCTGGTCGGGCGCGTCCTCGGCGCGGCAGCTGCTGCCGTGCAAGCACGAGATCAGGCCCCTCCCAAGGGGACCAGAACCGCCGGAAGGCCCCCTCCCAGAGCCGGAAGAAGTAGATCCAGACGCCATCAGCGGCGATCTGCGAGCAGAGACGGCGGGCGGAAGTTTGTGGCGGGAGAGCAGGCGGACGCCGGACTTGGAGGCGGCGGGCGGCGGGTCGATAAGGGCATCTACAATGCTAGGAGCTTACATAGGCGCTTATAGACAAAATAATAAATAAATAAAAATCTGAAACACACCTAAGCGCCTCATCCCTCAACGCTAGACGCTAATTAACTAAACAACGTGGACGCTAAGTACTGGAAGGAAAATGACCAAGCGCCGGGTGCATGGTTTGGCGTCGATGCCAGGGTTGACACCAGGATTACACCCGGCAACCGCTAATCTGCCGGGATTACGAAGCTGGCGCCTGGCCTAAGCGCCCAGCAATGGAGATGCCCTAAGGCAGGCTCTGCCTTCTCCCCACGAGTGAAGTAGGGTACGAGTGGGTGGATGGATCCATTGAAATCATACGGGACTTAATATGGATGGGCTCCAATCTTACCGAATCTTACTATGTTATACTTATATCCGTATTACCTTAGGCTTTGGCTAAGCAAATTCCACGCCCGTGGTACTTGTCAAAAAAAAAGTCCAAAAAAAAAGTTTATCATCTATCCAACATAGACCATGAAAAGGCTGCGGGGGGAGAGCACCCTCCCATGGATGTGCATTGGCGATTTCAGTGAGATCATACGGCCCGACGAGCAACATGGTCCTAATGCTCGAGACAGTTCATAGATTGATGCGTTTAGAGAAGCACTGGATGTATGTGGCCTAGCTGATTTGGGGTACCGCGGACTGGACTGGACTGGATGTGGGAGAAGAAAGTAGCCGGAGGGCACTATTGCTGTGTTCGTCTTGACAGAGCCTTGGCTTCGGCCTACTGGTATGTACCTTTTCCTTTTGCTACTATGGAGCACCTCACCGCGGTAAAGTCTGACAATTGCCCTATACTTCTAAAAACTGACCTTGTTGACATAAGTGTCCGTGCCAAGCAAAAACAGTTCCGCTATGAGTGCATGTGGGAACGGGACCCGAGGTTTGGTGATGTGATTGTTGAAGCCTGGAACTCAACTGGAAGAGCCCACACCGTGTCAATACTATCAGAAAAATTGGCTATCGTTGCTGGCAACTTGCAAAGATGGGTCTGCACCATTTTGAAGCGGTTCGGTCTGAACTCCACTCAAATCTTGGCACATTATTTTTATAATACAATGGATTTGTACAAGGGGATAATTATTTTTGTTGAAAATTTTCTGTAATTCATGATTTGCACAGTTTCCATGGGCATGAACAAAGTTCAAGGAGCTCACCCACTTCAACGGTGCTCGTCCTTCTTACTTTCACTTTTGTAGCGACTAGACCTCAGACGGTCAAGTCTCTGTGCATCAGTGTCATCCCTGGATCGGTAATGCTGACACGCACAGTACTCGAGGAATTATAACAGAGTTTCAATCACACACTCAATACATTGAGTCCTCATAAAGAGTATGATTACATAAATAAATCATGGCTGAAGGCCATCTAAACTAGATAACTAAGAAGCTTCGAAGGTAAATGAGTCCATCAACTCCAACGGCATAACTGAGTGCAAAACAACGAACTATCGCACCTTATTCGTCGTCTGAGTAGTCTGCAACATAAGACGTTGCAGCCCGAAACGGGTCAGCACATGAAATATGCTGGCATAGTTACACTGTAAAGCAAAGATAATGCAAGAACTATATCTACATGCAATATTTGGCTGGTGGAGGCTGTAAGTTTCATGGTTTTGCATAAAGCTAGTTTTTCCCTACAACAAAGGAATAAATTTATTTAACTACTCCCATGTTGCCCATTATTTGAGAAGGTAACCCCAACTCAAATCCCAATTAAAAGTATCATCATTAACCCAACATCATAATTAATTAGAGTAACGTGATGAGATCACATCAATAGATTCAAGTACTAGATACTCAAGACGTCCATAACCGGGGACACGGCTAACCATGATTAGTTTATACACTCTGCAGAGGTTTGCACACTTTTCCCCACAAGACTCGACCACATCCATGATCGGATGATCGAGACATAGTCTTTCGGAAGCATTAACTCTCTACTCCGGGTAGACAGTACCACCTACATCCCTCTACATCTGCTAGTCTACCTCTTCAAGAGCTCACGCAACTTACTCAACTATGCCAGAGCCCATAATGGCTTGTGGCTGCACACGAAAGTTTCTAGTATGAATAATCTTATGATCCCTTTGAGCCTGGGTGGCATTCCATAGGATAATCACACGGGTACTCCGGGATTTCCAAAACAGACTACACTGGGTACTCCAGGTGCCTCAACCAATCCACCCAGATGTGTATTAAATTTGCCACCTTAATGTTATCCATGATTAAAATAACTCTCAAACTTCCATTTGTGAATCACGATCCAATCCCCGTCTACGAGCATGGCTAAGCAAACTCTCAAACGGAGTCCAAACAGAATGAAACCTTCGGGAGCGATCTTTTTGGAACAAACGCAATCCAGGAGACTTGGAGTGGACGTCAAGAAGCAGCCGAGGCGGCCACGAGGGTGCCAGGCGTGCCCTAGGGGGGTGGGCGCGCCCCACCCTCGTGGGCCCCTCGTGGCTCCCCTGACCGACTTCTTTCGCCTATATATACTTGCATACCCTGAAAACACCGATGAGCACCACGAAAACCTATTTCCACCGCCGCAACCTTCTGTACCCGTGAGATCCCATCTTGGAGCCTTTTTCGGCGCTCCGCCGGAGGGGGAATCGATCACGGAGGGCTTCTACATCAACACCATAGCCTCTCCGATGAGTTGTGAGTAGTTTACCACAGACCTTCGGGTCCATAGTTATTAGCTAGATGGCTTCTTCTCTCTCTTTGAATCTCAATATAATGTTCTCCTCGATCTTCTTGGAGATCTATTCGATGTAACTCTTTTTGCGGTGTGTTTGTTGAGATCCGATGAATTGTGGGTTTATGGTCAAGTTTATCTATGAGAAATATTTGAATCTCCTCTGAATTCTTTTATGTATGATTGGTTATCTTTGCAAGTCTCTTCGAATTATCAGTTTGGTTTGGCCTACTAGATTGATCTTTCTTGCAATAATGGGAGAAGTGCTTAGCTTTGGGTTCAATCTTGCGGTGTACTTTCCCAGTGACAGCAGGGGCAGCAAGGCACGTATTGTATTGTTGCCATCAAGGATAAAAAGTTGGGGTTTATATCATATTGCTTGAGTTTATCCCTCTACATCATGTCATCTTGCCTAATGCGTTACTCTGTTCTTATGAACTTAATACTCTAGATGCATGCTGGATAACGGTCGATGTGTGGAGTAATAGTAGTAGATGCAGAATTGTTTCGGTCTACTTGTCGCGGACGTGATGCCTATATACATGATCATGCCTAGATATTCTCATAACTATGCACTTTTCTATCAATTGCTCGACAGTAATTTGTTCACCCACCGTAATACTTATGCTATCTTGAGAGAAGCCACTAGTGAAACCTATGGCCCCCGGGTCTATTTTCTATCATAAGTTTCTGATCTACTTTATTTTGCAATCTTTACTTTCCAATCTATATCATAAAAATACCAAAAATATTTATCTTATTTTATTATCTCTATCAGTTCTCACTTCCGCAAGTGGCCGTGAAGGGATTGACAACCCCTTTATCACGTTGGTTGCAAGGTTCTTGTTTGTTTGTGTAGGTACGAGGGACGTGTGTGGAGCCTCCAACTGGATTGATACCTTGGTTCTCAAAAACTGAGGGAAATACTTACGCTACTTTGCTGCATCACCCTTTCCTCTTCAAGGGAAAACCAAAGCAGTGCTCAAGAGGTAGCAGTATGAACTTGTATTAATTTGGTCTTTTCAGTGTTGTGTAATGAAGATGAGATGGCAATGGATGTACGATGACCAATGCTCTCCCCAGTTTGTTAATGGCGTGCGTACTTTTCTACTTGCGGCTGAGGCAAACAAGCGGGCGAATGGTTTTATGTGTTGTCCATGTGCTGTCTGTCAGAATGATCAGAATTACTCTAAGTCAAGAACCATTCACGTCCACCTGTTTGAGTCCAGTTTCATGCCCCACTATAGTGTTTGGACCAAGCACGGAGAAAGAGGGGTTATGATGGAAGACAATGAAGAAGAAGAGGACAACGACAGCTATCCTGGCCATGGGTTCCCTGAATACGATGGTACAACAATGGGGGAAGAAGCTGAGCCTGCAATGCGGGAAGAAGCTGAAGAAGAGGCATTAGATGAGCCCGATGATGATGTTGGTCGGGCTATTACCGATGCAAAGAGAAACTGCGCAAGTGAAAAGGAGAGGCTAAAGTTGCAGCGCATGTTAGAGGATCACAAGAAATCGTTGTACCCAAATTGCAGAGCTGACAAGAGAATGTTGGGCACCACACTGGAATTGTTGCAATGGAAGGCAGAGAATGGTGTATCTGACAAGGGATTTGGAAAGTTGCTGATAATGTTAAAGAAGATGCTTCCAAAGGACAACGAATTGCCCGACAGTACGTACGAAGCAAAGAAGGCTATCTGCCCTCTAGGATTAGAGGTGTAGAAGATACATGCATGCCCTAATGACTGCATTCTCTACCGCGGTGAGTACGAGGGTTTGAATGCATGCCCGGTATGCGGTGCATTGCGCTATAAGATCAGCCGCGATGCCCCTGGTGATGTTGAGGGCGAGCACCCCAGGAAGAAGATTCCTGCCAAGGTGATGTGGTATGCTCCTATAATACCACGGTTTAAACGTTTGTTCCAAAACAAAGAGCATGCCAAGTTGATGCGATGGCACAAAGAAGACCGTAAGAAAGACGGGAAGTTGAGAGTACCCGCTGATGGGTTGCAGTGGAGAAAAATCGAGAGAAAGTGGAGGGACTTTGCAGATGGCGCAAGGAACGTATGGGTTGGTCTAAGCGCAGATGGCATTAATCCTTTTGGGGAGCAGAGCAGCAATCATAGCACCTGGCCTGTGACTCTTTGTATGTATAACCTTCCTCTTTGGTTGTGCATGAAGCAGAAGTACATTATGATGCCAGTGCTCATCAAGGCCCTAAGCAACCTGGAAACGACATTGATGTGTACCTAAGGCCATTAGTTGAAGAACTCTTACAACTATGGAATGAAAAAGGTGTACGTGCGTGGGATGAGCACAATCAGGAAGAATTTGACCTACATGCGTTGCTGTTTGTGACCATCAATGATTGGCCTGCTCTCAGTAACCTTTCAGGACAGGCAAACAAGGGATACCACGCCTTGATACTGAAGGAAATATGCCCTAGAGGCAATAATAAAGTTGTTATTTATATTTCCTTATTTCATGATAAATTTTTATTATTCATGCTAGAATTGTATTAACCAGAAACTTAGTACATGTGTGAATACATAGACAAAACATAGTGTCCCTAGTATGCATCTACTTGACTAGCTCGTTAATCAAAGATGATTATGTTTCCTAACCATAGATATGTGTTGTCATTTGATGAACGGGATCACATCATTAGGAGAATGATGTGATGGACAAGACCCATCCGTTAGCTTAGCATTATGATTGTTACAGTTTCATTGCTATTGCTTTCTTCATGACTTATACATGTTCCTCTGACTATGAGATTATGCAACTCCCGAATACCAGAGGAACACCTTATGTGCTGTCAAACGTCACAATGTAATTGGGTGATTATAAAGATGCTCTACAGGTGCCTCCGAAGGTGTTTGTTGGGTTGGCATAGATCAAGATTAGGATTTGTCACTTCGTGTATCGGAGAGGTATCTCCGGGCCCTGTCGATAATGCACATCACTATAAGCCTTGCAGTAATGTGACTAATGAGTTAGTTGCGGGATGATGCATTACGAAATGAGTAAAGAGACTTGCCGGTAACGAGATTGAACTAGGTATGATGATACCGACGATCGAATCTCGGGCAAGTAACTTACCAATGACAAAGGGAACAACGTATGTTGTTATGCGGTTTGACCGATAAAGATCTTCGTAGAATATGTAGGAGCCAATATGAGCATCTAGGTTCCGCTATTGATTATTGATCGGAGATGTGTCTCGATCATGTCTACATAGTTCTCGAACCCGTAGGGTCCGCACGCTTAACATTCGATGACGATTTGTATTATGAGTTATGTGTTTTGATGACCGAAGTTTGTTTGGAGTCCCAGATGAGATCACAGACGTGACGAGGAGTCTCGAAATGGTCGAGAGGTAAAAATTCATATATTGGAAGGCTATATTCGGACATCGGAAAGGTTCCGAGTGATTCGGGTATTTTTCGTAGTAACGGGGAGTTACGGGAATTCACCGGGAGAAGTAATGGGCCTTATTGGGCCATACGGAAAAAGAGGAGGCAGGCCAAGGGGAGGTGGCGCGCGCTCCCCCCATGGGTCCGAATTGGACTAGGGGAAAGGGGCGGCGCCCCCTTACCCTTTCCTACTCCCTCTCTCTTTTCCTCTTTCCTTCTCTCCTACTCCGAAAAGGAAAGGGATTCCTACTAGGACTCCATACTCTTGGCGCACCCCTAGGGGGCTGACCTCTATCCCTCCCTCCTTTATATACATGGCCAGGGGCACCCCAAAAGACATACCAAGTTTTGCGTGTGCGGTGCCCCCCTCCATAGTTACACACCTCGATCATATTGCCGTAGTGCTCAGGCGAAGCCCTGCGCCGATAATATCATCATCACCATCGCCACGCCGTCGTGCTGACGGAACTCATCCTCGTCCTCAACTGTATCAAGAGCATGAGGGACGTCATCGGGCTGGACGTGTGCTGAATGCGGAGGTGTCGTATGTTCAGTACTTGGATCGGTTGGATCGCAAAGACGTTCGACTACATCAACCGCGTTACTAAACGCTTCCGCTTTCGGTCTACGAGGGTACGTGGACACTCTCCCCTCTCATTGCTATGCATCTCCTAGATAGATCTTGCGTGATCTTAGGAATTTTTTTGAAATTCTTGCGTTCCCCAACAGATACGTCTCCAACGTATCTAATTTTTTTATTGTTCCATGTTGTTATATTATCATTCTTGGATGTTTTACAATCATTTTATAATCATTTTATATCATTTTTTGGTACTAACCTATTGACATAGTGCCCAGTGCCAGTTGCTATTTTTTGCATGTTTTTTACATCGCAGGGAATCAATACCAAACGGAACCAAATTTTTTGTGGAATTTTTATGGACCAGAAGACACCCAATGGGCCGGAGAAGCACCTGGGGGGGTGCCCCGAGGGGGCACAACCCACCAGCGCGTGCCTGGGCCCCCAGGCGCACCCAGGTGGGTTGTGCCCACCTCGGTGGCCTCCCGCACCGCCTCTTTGCTCTATAAATACCCCAATATTCCAGAAACCCTAGGGGAGTGGACGAAAATCAATTCCAGCCGCCGCAAGTCCCAGAACCACCAGATCCAATCTAGACACCATCACGGAGGGGTTCATCATGCTCATTGGTGCCTCTCCGATGATGCGTGAGAAGTCTTTTGTAGACCTACGGGTCCATAGCTAGTAGCTAGATAGCTTCCTCTCCCTCTTTTTATTCTCAATACAATGGTCTCTTGGAGATCCATATGATGTAACTATTTTTGCGGTGTGTTTGTTGGGATCCGATGAACTTTGAGTTTATGATCAGATCTATGTTTTTATCCATGAAAGTTATTTGAGTCTACTTTTATCTCTTATATGCATGATTGCTTATAGCCTCGTATTTCTTGTTCGATATTTGGGTTTTGTTTGGTCAACTTGATCTATTTATCTTGTAATGGGAAGAGGTGCTTTGTGAGGGGTTCGATCTTATGGTGCTTGATCTCAGTGACAAAAGGGGAACCGACACGTATGTATCGCTGCTATTAAGGATAACAAGACGGGGTCTATTTCTACATAAATAGATCTTGTCTACATCATGTCATCGTTCTTATTGCATTACTCCGTTTCTCCATGAACTTAATACACTAGATGCATGCTGGATAGCGGTCGATGTGTGGAGTAATAGTAGTAGATGCAGGCAGGAGTCGGTCTACTAATCTTGGACGTGATGCCTATATAATGACCATTGCCTGGATATCGTCATGATTATTTGAAGCTCTATCAATTTCCCAACAGTAATTTGTTTACCCACCGTTTGCTATTTTTCTCGAGAGAAGCCACTAGTGGAATCCACGGCCCCCGGGTCTCTTCTTTATTACATTTGCCTTCGCGATCTATTTTTATTTGCTTTTATTTTCAGATCTATTAAACCAAAAATACAAAAATACCTTGCTGAATTTTATTTGCATTTATCAATCTATCACAAGTTTTATCCCATCTACTTGCCAATTTCTGGCGCCGTTACCCGAAAGGGATTGACAACCCCTTTAATACATCGGGTTGTGAGTATTTGTTATTTTTGTGCAGGTGCTGTTCACGTAGTGTTGCGTGGTTTTCCTACTGGTTCCATAACCTTGGTCTCATCACTGAGGGAAATACCTACCGTAGCTGTGCTGCATCATCCCTTCCTCTTTGGGGAAATACCGACGTAGTTCAAGCTGCATCATGCATGCACTCACTGTTTGGATGATACAAATAGTATATATTTGGATAATTGTAAGAAGAATGTGTACCTAGGACATCGTCGATTTCTTCCGAGCAGGCATCCCATAAGAAAGAAAGGCAAGCATTTCAAAGGTGAGGCAGATCACCGGACGAAGCCTCACCACCGTACTGGTGATGATGTACTTGATATGGTCAAGGATTTAAAAGTAATCTTTGGAAAGGGTCCTGGCAGACAATCTGTTCCAAATGACGCTGACGGACGCGCACCCATGTGGAAGAAGAAATCTATATTTTGGGACCTACCCTATTGGAAAGACCTAGAGGCTTGCTCCGCAATCAACGTGATGCACGTAACGAAGAATATTTGTGTGACCCTGCTTGGCTTCTTGGGCGTGTATGGGAAGACAAAAGATACACCGGAGGCACGGGAGGACCAGCAGCGTATGCACGGAAAAGACGGCATACATCAGGGTCATGCCGGCTATGCTCTTACCAAAGAAGAGAAGGAAATCTTCTTTGAATGCCTTCTCAGTATGAACGTCCCGTCTGGCTTCTCGTCGAATATAAAGGGAATAATAAATATGGCAGAGAAAAAGTTCTAGAACCTAAAGTCTCATGACTTCCACGTGATTATGACGCAACTGCTTCCGGTTGCATTGAGGGGGCTTCTACCGAAAAACGTTCGATTAGCCATTGTGAAGCTATGTGCATTCCTCAATGCAATCTCTCAGAAGGTAATCGATCCATAAATCATACCAAGGTTAGAGAATGATTTGGTGTAATGTCTTGTCAGTTTCGAGTTGGTGTTCCCACCATCCTTCTTCAATATCATGACGCACGTCCTAGTTCACCTATGTGAAGAGATTGCCGTTCTGGATCCTGTATTTCTACACAATATGTTCCCCTTTGAGAGGTTCATGGGAGTCTTAAAGAAATATGTTCATAACCGTGCTAGGCCAGAAGGAAGCATCTCCAAGGGCCATGAAAATGAGGGGGTCATTGAGTTTTGTGTTGACTTTATTCCTGACCTTAAGCCGATTGGTATTCCTGAATCGCGGCATGAGAGCAGACTGGGTGGAAATGGCACGCTAAGATCGAAAGCAATAATATGTATGGACGGGCATTCTCTCACTCAAGCACACTACACAGTTCTACAAAATTCCACCTTGGTGGCTCCGTATATCAAGGAACACAAGAATATTCTACGCTCCAAACACCTGGAGCGGTTTGACGACTGGATTACACGTGAACAAATGGGGACTTTCGTCGGTTGGTTGCAGACACGTGCCATGCATGACGACGCTATTGAAGATGACCTGTACTTGCTGTCCCAGTTACCATCTTCGAATATAATGACTTTCAAAGGGTACGAGATAAATTGGAATACATTTTACACGATCGCTCAAGATGAAAAAGAGCACCAACCAAAACAGTGGTGTCCGCTTTGATGCAGCAACCAAGAGGGGAAAGGGCACATATTATGGTTACATAGAGGAGATATGGGAACTTTACTATGGATGTGGTTTGAAGGTCCCTTTGTTTCGATGCAAATGGGTCAATCTGACAGGAGGCGGGGTAACGGAAGACCCGCAGTACGGAATGATAATAGTGGATCTCAACAATCTTGCGTACGCAGACGAACTATTTGTCCTAGCTAATGATGTGGCACAGGTTTTCTATGTGAAGGACATGTCTACCAAGCCGAGAAAAAGAAAATATAAGGAGCGAATGCATCATACGATGAGCCAAAGTGCCACATAGTTCTTTCAGGGAAAAGAAACATCGTGGGAGTGGAGGACAAGACAGACATGTCAGAAGATTATGAAAAGTTTCATGAAATTGCTCCCTTCACCGTGAATATTGACCCGAGAATCCAGTTAAATGATGAAGATTGTCCATGGTTACGACACAAAGGTACACATGCGATGAAAAAGTTTTACACCCAAAGATCCCACTCTGGGATGTGACCGGCTTCACTGTCATCACTTTCTTCTCTAGTTAGTTTCCAGACTTATATATCTGGAAAGTCCCACTTCGGACAAACCGAAGGGAATCTTTGTAATAGTTAGGGTGCTTATGTGTTTTGTCATTTGAAATGTGTGTACTTATGTGCTTCGGACAAACGTCATCAATTTTCAACCCTTTCTGACTCCATTTACTATTTTTCATGCATTTACTGTTTTTTGAGCTAAATGACCCTGAAATTAAAAAGCACTACAAATGAACTATGAAAAGGTTGAGAGTTGGCATGGTATCATCATTTCACCCACATAGCATGTGCTAAAAAGCTGAGAGGGTTACGACAAAAACTGGATGCACTTCGTGTACAAAATGGACAATCTCTTTCGAAGTATCAGGGTTTCGGATGGAAACTCATCTGTTACAAAGGCATTTCATTTTTCTAAACTTATTTCAACAACAGAATTTTGTGCGTTCAATATGCACCATTCAAAGCTACGTCATCAACTTTCAACCCTTTCCGACTTCATTTGCTATTTTTCATGCATTTACTGATTTTTTTGAGCTAAATGACCCTGAAATTGAAAAGCACTACAATGAACTCCGAAAAGGTTGAAAGTTGGCATGGTATCATCATTTCACCCACATAGCATGTGCTAAAAAGTTGAGAGGGTTACGGCAAAAACTGGATGCACTTCATGTACAAAATGGACAATCTATTTTGGAGTATCAGGGTTTCGGACGAAAACTCATCTGTTACAAAGGCATTTCATTTTTTAAACTTATTTCAACTCTAGAATTTTTGTGCATTCAATATGCACCATTCAAAGCCACGTCATCAATTTTCAACCCTTTCCGACTTCATTTGCTATTTTTCATGCATTTACTGATTTTTTGAGCTAAATGACCCTGAAATTGAAAAACACTACAAAATGAACTCTAAAATGGTTGAAAGTTGGCATGGTGTCATCATTTCACCCACATAGCATGTGCTAAAAAGCTGGGTTACGGCAAAAACTGGATGCACTTCGTGTACAAAATGGACAATCTCTTTCGAAATATAAGGGTTTCGGACGAAAACTCATCTGTTACAAAGACATTTCATTTTTTAAATAACCTAATGTGGCACCCCGGCTCAGAGCAACCAGTTTACACTGCATTGCCAGCCCAGAGATCGAGTCTTCTGGCAATACAAAACAACATGGTATAGAAATAACCGCTTTATTGATAGTAGCGTGGTACAAAGGTCTGATATTACATCGAGATTCGAGGCCAAGCGGCACACACGGTGCTGCTGGACAGTATGTACATTATTTAATGAACATGGCTGGGGCCTCGATCGCACGAAACTACGCGGCAGCGGAAGAGTGACGCAGCGGAACTCCATGGCACACGGACACCGACGTGGACACGGCCTAGACTCGAGGTGCGCTCCGATGCGAATGGACTTGCCTGAAAGCTGGCATGACACGCCAGGTCAGTTCATTGAATGTACTTGCAAGCTCACAACAAACATAAGCACGATGACAGACAATATCATGATGATTAGTCTAGTTAAATTAATGCAAGAAATTACTACGAATGCAAAGCTATGCAAAGCAACCAAACAGCGCACGGAGTCACACGGACTCGCTTACCGGACGGTTACCTCGTAACCAAACGGTGACCACACCGGGATCACACTTGAAACCAATCACCCATGAACACCTCGAGTGTTCACGGTTCACCACGAAACCATGCATCACAACCATTACTAGTTTGCAAGATTAATTATAAAAGAAGTCGATCCATGGTGCGACTTACTCCCGAGTCTTGCCCATAACCGAGGGCGCGACTATTGATAGATTAAATACACTCCGCAGAGGTAGCACACTTTACCCACACCACGGAATACCTGGCCTCGCACTCCCATTCGGGTGGACCAAAATATTCCGACGAAACCATCCCTTTGCCATGCACTCTCCCCGGCCACTCCGACCATCTCCCTCACAGGGCTAGGTCTTGGGTGGCCCCGTGTCTACCAAAGACACCAACGGCCACCGTCGTGGCAAAACGGTCCCAACCGGGGACAAGGTACCATAAAAACAAAAACGAGCACACAAGGTTATGTCTACCTACCGGGCCAGGGTATGCACGCCCATAACCTTCCCTCGCAGGAGGCACTGGTGAGAGCCACGACAAAGGACCAAATCAAGACCTTCCCATTAGGTAAATGTGGTCGCACTGAACTAAAAACCCGATTCAGTGGCACCATGATGTGATCAACATCATATTTAGGTTGAACTTAATCAAGTTTTAATTTTCAGAAAAACTTGTTACTACTAGCATAGTATCATACCGGAAGTCATGCAACTAATCGTCACACAGAGCAAGCAGCTCTTAAGCATGGATCAAAACAAACAACATGACTATGTTGCACTACTATGATCAGAAACTTCCCTGGTTGTAACTTATTTTTAACTACCAACAACATTTTTATTAGTTCATTATTTAGTTGAAAATTATTACTAGCAAAATAGCTATCATGATTTTCCATAGCCAATTTTCTAGTGCAAAACCTTACTCTAATTGGCCAAACAATTCCATGAACTCAACTAGAAGCTAAAGCAAGCATATCAAGCATCATAGAACAACTAACAATTAACCATATAAATTTATCTAAATTTTAATGCAAATAAAGACTCATATTCAAGTACAAAATCATAGATATTGAAATAACACCATCCAAATGATGATGTGGCTTGCATTAGTGCAGAGGAGGGTCACACTCCTCCTGGTTGGCTTCAAGGCAAGATCCTCCTTCTGAAAATATTTTTAAACCACAAAAATAAATGTCAAAACACATCCTGAAAATCACCAGAAATTCTAGACATCAATAAAAATCCACCTTTTGGTGTGCTGCTAGCACTTTGTGTAACAAAGACAATGCAAAAAGAATCAATTCATTTGGACTTATGGTTTAGAAATGGTGGCTGGTCAAAGTTTGGTCAAATTTCTGGATAAATTTGAATTAATCAGAAATTCCTGGGGGGGTGACGTCGAAGGCGTAAAACAGAAATACGCCTCCACTCGTACCGCTTCAGGCGCGAGTGGTGAGACCGACAGGTGGGTCCCGTGCGTCAGGAGGGGGAGAGATCAGAGGGAGGCGGGGCTTCGCCCGAGCTCACACCGGCGACAAGGGGGTTTGGGGCTAAACGAGAGGGATAGGATTGAAGCTGGGGTCGTGGCGCACCTGCCTGTACCCGTGGCTTGGCGAGAGGTGGCCGGAGCTGGTCGCGGTTGAACTCGCAAGCTTCGGTGGCGGACGGGGTTCGTCGGAGAGGAAGAAGATGGCGGCGAGGGGCGGCTCCGAGGGCTCCACGGGGTCTAGGCAGCACCAGCAGACCCCCAATGCCCCGCCCAAGCAGCTGCTTGAGCTCGAGAGGCACCGGAGCGTGGCGGCTGGGCTGCGGGGATCGCCGGAGTCCTTGGGTCGGGGCGACGGCCAAAGGCCTACCAGACCGGGTTGCAGCTCGTCTACGTGCTCGTGGAGGTGGTGTGGAGTGGTGCATGGCTAGCGAGGGAGGCGGGGTGGCTTTATATAGCCGGAGCAGGGGGGGACGTGTTGCCACCGGAGCGCTCTGGACTCGCGGCGAACGTCGACGAGAGGCGCCAACATGAGGGGACAGGGTTCAGCGTCAACGCCGACGCTTGCCCACGCTCGCGGACGAGCACATGAGGCGGTTGGAGATGGGGACAAGCACACGCGCGCACTGTGCCGTTTTGGCCGCGACTTGACCAGACTTGCTGCGGCGGCTCCGGCATCGGCGAGCACCAGGGATGGGTCAAGTGTGATGGGTCGAGGATCGTGGCATGTTGCGGCAGTTGGAGGCGAGCGCTGGCATGCACACGCGCGAAACAGAGCGCAAGGCGCCAGCCAGAGCGCGTCGAGACGCATGCCAGGCACCGTGTCCACTCGTGGTCACCAGGCTGGCATGGTCAAAACGTCACCCAGGAGCGGCCAAACCTTGTCTACGCTCTCGACCGTGCAGTGCTACGTCTAGGAGAGGTGATGGTTCATGCCCAGGTCGACCAAAAGTGACTTCACTTAGGTGACAAGTTTCTGTACAGAAACTTGGTCACCAAGTTTGGCCACTTTCTAGAAGGCCATTAGGGCTGATCTCCTGGGGTTTAGGGTTTCTTAAGAGGGTGTTTAAGCTCAAGAAAGATCAAGGTTAAAAGCTTAGGGAAAAATGCACTTGCTGTACAAAGTGCATTTCTTGTCCAGAAGTGAAAAGATTTTCTACAGCAAAAATATTACAAAAAGTGATGCAATATTTTTGCATGGGAAGGTGTGCCATGGTCCTAAGAATATTTAGGAATTATCTCAGATTTTTCTGAGCAAGAAAAATTGAGGTTGCTTTGGAGCACAAAGTTCTGAAATGAACTTAAGAGAGAAAAATGAATATTTTCCTTTTAGGAAAAACATCCATTTTATTATTTTGGGAATTTGTGGGAGGAATAGGGTAGATAGGTCACTTGGGTGAAAGCCAAGGATATGCCCAAGTGAAAAGTCCATTTGAATTGATCCAAAACTCCAAAGCAAATCAGGGCAAAATCCACGATGAAAACCAAGTCCGGAAAGAGAGTGAAGGCAAGTTCGGTAACAAGAGAGAAGGCAAAAATCCAGGCTGTCACAAACCTCCCCCACTTAGAATGAATCTCGTCCTCGAGATTCGGTTGCTTGGGAAAACCATTCTGGGTATGCAGTCCTTAAAAATTCCTCTCTTTCCCAGGTTGCTTCTTCTTCTGTGTGATGCTCCCACTGAACCTTGTAAAATCTTATCTCTTTGCTGCGAGTGACCCTTTCTGTCTGATCCAGTATTCTGATTGGCTTTTCCTCATAAGTCAAATCCTTAGCCAATTCTATCTCTGACATATCAGTCCTTTTCTCCGGTGGCGAGATGCATCTCCTTAGCTGTGAGATGTGAAATACGTTGTGTACTTCTGACGATTCCGGTGGCAATTCCAACTGGTAGGCAACTGCTCAGACTCTGGCCATGACGGGGAATGGACCGATATATCTGGGTGCCAATTTTCCTCGGGTCTGAAACCTCTTGACTCCTTTCATAGGGGTGACTCGGAGATATACGTGTTCTCCGGGTTTGAAGCTGCTCTGACGATGTTTGGCATCATAGTAGCTCTTCTGTCAGGATTTGGCCAGTTGCAGTCTGTCTCGGATTTCCTTGACTTGGTTCTCTGCTTTGAGCATTAAATCAGTCCCGAAAATACGGCTATCTCCGGTTTGAGACCAATTCAACGGGGTGTGGCATTTCCGGCCATACAAAGCTTCATAGGGTGACATCTTTAAGCTGGACTGGAAGCTGTTGTTGTAGGAGAACTCGGCATAGGGCAGACAGTCTTCCCACTTGGTTCCTTGGGCCAATGTGCATGCTCGGAGCATATCTTCGAGTATTTGATTTACTCGCTTAGTCTGTCCATCTGTTTGAGGATGGTACGCCGTGCTGTACTTCAGAGCGGTCCCCAAGGCTTGATGAAGTCGGGACCAAAATGCGGATGTGAATAGAGATCCCCTGTCGGAGGTGATAGTCTTGGGTACTCCATGCAGACTGACGATTCTTGATACATACAGCTGTGCAAGTTGATCTGCACGGTATGTGGTCCGGATAGGTATGAAGTGTGCCACCTTAGTTAGAGTGTCCACTATGACCCATATCGCGTCGTTTCCTCGATGAGACCTTGGTAATCCGGTGATGAAATACATGCAAATATCGTCCCATTTCCATTGGGATACCGGCAGAGGCTGAAGGAGTCCGGCGGGTTTTTGGTGTTCCGCCTTTACCTTATTGCAGACATCGCAGCATGCCACAAAATACGCGATGTCTTTCTTCATTCCATCCCACCAGAATATTTGACGGAGATCCTCATATATCTTGGTACCACCGGGATGAATTGAGTATGGTGCTTCATGTGCTTCCGCCAATATTTTCTTCTTCAGACTGTCTTGGTTGGGTATGCAAAGTCTTCCTCGGAACCTTAGCGAACCTTGCTGGTCCATAGTGAAATCCGGTGCTTGTCCTTGGTGTAGCTTCTAAATAAATATCTGTAGCACCTTATCATCCGCTTGAGCTTTGCGGATTTCTTCTTCGAGAGTAGGAGCAACTTCCAATATATTGGTAAGACAGGCGTCGGTGATCACCAAGTTTAGCTGCCTGATTTCTTCATAAAGCTCCGGAGGTAAGGAACCCATTAGAGCATTAAGGTTGGCTGGTTTGCGGCTGACGGCGTCAACCACCACATTAGCTTTGCCTGGGTGATAATTTATTCCGAGGTCATAGTCCTTAACCAACTCGAGCCATCTTCGCTGTCGAAGGTTCAAGTCGGGCTGAGTGAATATGTACTTGAGACTTTTATGGTCGGTGAATATCTGACACTTCTTTCCAATCAGATAGTGTCTCCAGATTTTGAAAGCGTGCACCACTGCGGCCAATTCCAAATCATGAGTAGGATAATTTCCTTCATGTTGTCGCAGTTGGCGAGATGCATAGGCCACCACTTTGGCATCTTGCATGAGTACGCACCCCAGTCCTTTTCTGGAGGCGTCGCAGTAAACATCGAAACTGCGGTAGATATCTGGAAGAGTTAATACGGGTGCCGATGTCAGCCTGGTTTTTAACTCATTGAAGCTCTGTTCGCAGTCTTCCGTCCATACGAACTTCTTGTCCTTCTTGAGGAGCTCAGTCATCGGCTTGGCGATCTTGGAAAATCCTTCGATAAAACGGCGGTAATATCCGGCCAGTCCAAGGAAACTCTGGATCTCTGAGACGGTGGTGGGTGAGGACCAATCAAGTACATCTTTTACCTTGCTTGGGTCCACCGAGATTCCTTCTGCCGAGAGGATATGTCCGAGGAATCCCACTTGCTGGAGCCAAAACTCACATTTGCTGAATTTGCCATACAATTGATGATCGTGAAGCCTTTGCAGAACTGCCCGAAGGTGCTCCTCATGTTCGTCCTTGCTCTTGGAGTAGAAGAGGATGTCATCAATGAACACCACCACAAACTTGTCCAAGAAGTCCATAAACACCTTGTTCATCATATGCATAAAGAATGCAGGAGCGTTGGTGAGGCCGAAGGACATAACAGTGTATTCGTAAAGACCGTACCGAGTGGTGAACGCGGTCTTAGGAATATCTTCCTTCTTGATCTTGAGTTGATGATATCCCGTCCTCAAATCAATCTTTGAGAATACTTTGGCCCCACTGAGTTGATCAAACAGGTCGCCAATTCTCGGCAGTGGATACTTGTTTTTAATGGTGACGTCATTCAGTCGTCGGTAGTCTACACACATGCGTAGACTGCCATCCTTTTTGTCCACGAAGATTGCTGGTGATCCCCATGGTGAAGAGCTTGGACGAATGTATCCTTTTTGCAGCATCTCATCCAGTTGCTTCTTCAATTCCACCAATTCCGAGGAGGGCATCCGGTAATATTTCTTATGTATCGGGGTGGTTCCAGGCACTAAGTCAATAGAGAACTCCAATTCCCGGTCTGCGGCATGCCGGGTAATTCTTCAGGAAATACATCGGGATACTCGCTGACCACTGGGATTAATTCCACTTCTTCTGCCACGGCTGCGAAAACCATATCCTTCGTGGGGATGCGCTTGCGGGCATAAAAACTTGTGGTGCGACCTTCCATATTTTTTAGGGTAACTTCTCTGGTCGCACAGTTGATGCAGACTTGGTACTGGGTTAACCAATTCATGCCCAGAATGACATCCAATTTGCTGGAATCGATGATTATCAATGATGTTGGAAACTTGACGCCCTTGATGTCAATCTCCAAATTTCGGCAGACGAGATTGCTTCTAAGTATGGATCCCGGGGATTGTACCAGCATGTGTTTTCCCAAAATTGAGCAAGAAAAATTGTTTTGGGAAGTAAAACTCCGTGAAATGAAAGAGTGGGAAGCCCCAGAGTCAAATAAAATTACGGCGGGTATGTCGTTGACGAGAAACATACCAATGACGACTTCCGGGTCCTCTTGGGCTTCGTCTGCGGAGATGTGGTGAACTTGCCCTTGGATTATATCGGGGGCGGAATACTGCTCCATGTAGTTGACTTGCGGCTGAAATGGAGTGACGTGCTTGGTGTTCTTGGGGCACTGTCGGGCGTAGTGTCCGGTTTGACCACAGCTGAAGCACGAATTGTTGCGCTGGCAATCATCGCGCACCAGGCTGGTCACGACATTCTTGACTTGTGTAGTAGTCTTGTTGACGTTCTGCTGCCAATTGGGTTTGTACTCCACCTGAGTCTGTTGCCATGTATGAGCCTTTTGCACTAGTTGCATGTCCTTCTTGGGCTCGAATTTGCGCTTGTGGTCATTAGCAACTGGCTTGTTGTCGTGCAGGAGCTTGTGTTCCCTCTTGGCTATTAGGGCCTTGTTCACCAGGGTCAGGAAGTCCGGGAAATCAAACATACTGAGAGTGCACCGGAGATGTTGATCTAGGCCTCCAAGGAACCGATCGATCTTCTGCTCTTCTGTGGCCACCTCGTGGAGAGAATAGCAGGCCAGATGGTTGAATTTATTCAGATACTCGGCGACGGTCATGCTGCCTTGAGTGAGAGCGAGAAATTCGCGTTGCTTGATCTTCATGACTCCGGTGGGAATATGATATTTGCGGAAATGATCCTTGAATTTTGTCCAAGTAATTTCCTCGTCGGCAGGCCATATTGCTTTGGCATTATCCCACCATATAGCGGCAGCTCCCTCGAGATAATGCATTGCGAAGGGAACCTTGTCTCCGTCGTCTGTGCGAGCAATCTCCAGTTTTCTCTCAATAGTACTTAGCCAGTCATCAGCGTCCAAAGGATCAGTAGCATGGCTGAAACTGGGAGGCTTGGTTCGCTGAAAATCTGATAGCTTGGAATGATGGCCATTCTGGTTTCCATTCTGCCCAACAATAACTTGTACACTTTTTAGTATTTCCAGCAGATCGTTGCTCCTTCTTTCTTCAAACATTCGCATGATTTGCTCAGTGGAAGGCGGTTGTGGCGGTGGAGGCAGAGGTGGCTGGTAGGGTTCAGGGGAATGTCCTGTCTGTCTTGCGGAACGACGGACAAGGACATCCTCACCAGCTTGACTGCTGTTGCCTCCATGCGGCATCCTATTTTTTTTTGTTTTCCGAATACATAGCAACCATGATGAGAAAATTCCAAAATGGGGGAAAAACCAGTGACTAATCCCGGAAGAAAGCAGCGAATAAAACCAAGTCGAAAGAAAAGAGTCGAACATATGTATACATAGTCCCAACATGAAAATAAACATCGCGACGGGTCTACTACCCTCGTACATGAAACTGCGCATCATGACAAGTGCGATAACAACCATACATCATGCTCATAACTACCGCGATACTCTAATGATCTACTGTTCGTATGGTGCTACTGCAGGCTCGTCTCCTGTGCCGGACCCAGATCCTGAGCTGATAGTAGAGACCTTCGGGGGAAGAGAGGTGCGCTGGCGCTGCCTTGAGGGCTCTCCCTCAGGGGCAGGCGGGGGATGGGATCTAAGCATAGGAACGGTAGGGGTAGCGACAAGAGAAGACCATGCAGCAGGAGCGCTGCGAGGGTTCTCCATCAAAGGGTTAACGGTACCCTGCGAGGTCGTCGTAGGAACGGAAGTGGGAGGGGCAGAAGTGTAAATGACAGTGGGAAGAGGGTTCCTTGCACGAGCAGTAGCTAGAGCGGCGCGAGCGCGTGAGAGCTCCCAAGCTAACTCGTAGTTAAGGAGATAGCTAGCAGTGATGTAGCATGCAAGGTGGCTAGTGGGACGATCGCACGCCGGATTAATCAAAGGAAAGCAGATACGCCCATTATCGTGCAGAGATGGGTAGAAGAAAAGTCCAGGGTGGGTGTGCATGCGAACCTCATTGTAGCGCCAGTCTACAAGAGCCTCGATAGCAGCAAACTGAACCGCCTGAGATGGCGTAGAAGCAAGACCACCCTTAGACGAACGAGTGTAAGCGCCGGATGGGGAACTGTGGTGTAGAGTGACCTCAGCATAATACTCATACACTGCACCAGCCAGATGCTCGCGATACACCCGATACTCTGGATCAGCACCCTTTAGATATAGTCGTCGCCACATGTTCTGAAGCAGGTGCGACGATGTGCACAGAGCTGTCTCAGGGTGGTACAGGATCGGTACTGGTGCCATCTACACTCACAAACCATACGGTTAGTAATAACAACAATAAGTCATGCATGCAATGCAACAACCAATTCCTATGTCTATCGGCACTCAAACGAAACTATCTACCGTTTTACTAACGCACTACCGGTCTAGCGTGTCCTACAATCAGCGCGGCTCTGATACCAAGCATTGTGGCACCCCGGCTCAGAGCAACTGGTTTACCCTGCATTGCCAGCCCAGAGATCGAGTCTTCTGGCAATACACAACAACATGGTACAGAAATAACCGCTTTATTGATAGTAGCGTGGTACAAAGGTCTGATATTACATCGAGATTCGAGGCCAAGCGGCACACACGGTGCTGCTGGACAGTATGTACATTATTTAATGAACATGGCTGGGGCCTCGATCGCATGAAACTACGCAACAGCGGAAGAGTGACGTAGCAGAACTCCATGGCACAGGGACGCCGACGTGGACACGGCCTAGACTCGAGGTGCGCTCCGATGCGAATCGACTTGCCTGAAAGCTGGCATGACACGCCAGGTCAGTACATTGAATGTACTTGCAAGCTCACAACAAACATAAGCACGATGACAGACAATATCATGATGATTAGTCCAGTTAAATTAATGCAAGAAATTACTACGAATGCAAAGCTATGCAAAGCAACCAAACAGCGCACAGAGTCACACGGACTCGCTTACCGGACGGTTACCTCGTAACCAAACGGTGACCACACCGGGATCACACTTGAAACCAATCACCCATGAACACCTCGAGTGTTCACGGTTCACCATGAAACCATGCATCACAACCATTACTAGTTTGCAAGATTAATTATAAAAGAAGTTGATCCATGGTGTGACTTACTCCCGAGTCTTGCCCATAACCGAGGGCGCGGCTATTGATAGATTAAATACACTCCGCAGAGGTAGCGCACTTTACCCACACCACGGAATACCTGGCCTCGCACTCCCATTCGGGTGGACCAAAATATTCCGACGAAACCCTCCCTTTGCCATGCACTCTCCCCGGCCACTCCGACCATCTCCCTCACAGGGCTAGGTCTTGGGTGGCCCCGTGTCTACCAAAGACACCAACGGCCACCGTCGTGGCAAAACGGTCCCAACCGGGGACAAGGTACCATAAAAACAAAAACGAGCACACAAGGTTATGTCTGCCTACTGGGCCAGGGTATGCACGCCCATAACCTTCCCTCGCAGGAGGCACTGGTGAGAGCCACGACAAAGGACCGAATCAAGACCTTCCCATTAGGTAAATGTGGTCGCACTGAACTAAAAACCCGATTCAGTGGCACCATGATGTGATCAACATCATATTCAGGTTGAACTTAATCAAGTTTTAATTTTCAGAAAAACTTGTTACTACTAGCATAGTATCATACCGGAAGTCATGCAACTAATCGTCACACAGAGCAAGCAGCTCTTAAGCATGGATCAAAACAAACAACATGACTATGTTGCACTACTATGATCAGAAACTTCCCTGGTTGTAACTTATTTTTAACTACCAACAACATTTTTATTAGTTCATTATTTAGTTGAAAATTATTACTAGCAAAATAGCTATCATGATTTTCCATAGCCAATTTTCTAGTGCAAAACCTTACTCTAATTGGCCAAACAATTCCATGAACTCAACTAGAAGCTAAAGCAAGCATATCAAGCATCATAGAACAACTAACAATTAACCATATAAATTTATCTAAATTTTAATGCAAATAAAGACTCATATTCAAGTAGAAAATCATAGATATTGAAATAACACCATCCAAATGATGATGTGGCTTGCATTAGTGCAGAGGAGGGTCACACTCCTCCTGGTTGGCTTCAAGGCAAGATCCTCCTTCTGAAAATATTTTTCAACCACAAAAATAAATGTCAAAACACATTCTGAAAATCACCAGAAATTCTAGACAGCAAGAAAAAATCCAGCTTTTGGTGTGCTGCTAGCACTTTCTGTAACAAAGACAATGCAAAAAGAATCAATTCATTTGGACTTATGGTTTAGAAATGGTGGCTGGTCAAAGTTTGGTCAAATTTCTGGATAAATTTGAATTAATCAGAAATTCCTGGGGGGGTGACGTCGAAGGCGTAAAACAGAAATACGCCTCCACTCGTACCGCTTCAGGCGCGAGTGGTGAGACTGACAGGTGGGTCCCGTGCGTCAGGAGGGGGAGAGATCAGAGGGAGGCGGGGCTTCGCCCGAGCTCACGCCGGCGACGAGGGGGTTTGGGGCTAAACGAGAGGGATAGGATTGAAGCTGGGGTCGTGGCGCACCTGCCTGTACCCGTGGCTTGGCGAGAGGTGGCCGGAGCTGGTCGCGGTTGAACTCGCAAGCTTCAGTGGCGGACGGGGTTCGTCGGAGAGGAAGAAGATGGCGGCGAGGGGCGGCTCCGAGGGCTCCACGGGGTCTAGGAAGCACCAGCAGACCCCCAATGCCCCGCCCAAGCAGCTGCTTGAGCTCGAGAGGCACCGGAGCGCGGCGGCTGGGCTACGGGGATCGCCGGAGTCCTTGGGTCGGGGCGACGGCCAAAGGCCTACCAGACCGGGTTGCAGCTCGTCTACGTGCTCGTGGAGGTGGTGTGGAGTGGTGCGTGGCTAGCGAGGGAGGCGGGGTGGCTTTATATAGCCGGAGCAGAGGGGGGGGGGGACGTGTCGCCGCCGGAGTGCTCTGGACTCGCGGCGAACGTCGACAAGAGGCGCCAACACGAGGGGACAGGGTTCAGCGTCAACGCCGGCGCTTGCCCACACTCGCGGACGAGCACATGAGGCGGTTGGAGATGGGGACAAGCACACGCGCGCACTGTGCCGTTTTGGCCGCGACTTGACCGGACTTGCTGCGGCGGCTCCGGCATCGGCGAGCGCCAGGGATGGGTCAAGTGTGATGGGTCGAGGGTCGTGGCATGTTGCGGCAGTTGGAGGCGAGCGCTGGCATGCACACGCGCGAAACAGAGCGCAAGGCGCCAGCCAGAGCGCGCCGAGACGCATGCCAGGCACCGTGTCCACTCGTGGTCACCAGGCTGGCATGGTCAAAACGTCGCCCAGGAGCGGCCAAACCTTGTCTACGCTCTCGACCGTGTAGTGCTACGTCTAGGAGAGGTGATGGTTCATGCCCAGGTCGACCAGAAGTGACTTCACTTAGGTGACAAGTTTCTGTACAGAAACTTGGTCACCAAGTTTGGCCACTTTCTAGAAGGCCATTAGGGCTGATCTCCTGGGGTTTAGGGTTTCTTAAGAGGGTGTTTAAGCTCAAGAAAGATCAAGGTTAAAAGCTTAGGGAAAAATGCACTTGCTGTACAAAGTGCATTTCTTGTCCAGAAGTGAAAAGATTTTCTACAGCAAAAATATTACAAAAAGTGATGCAATATTTTTGCATGGGAAGGTGTGCCATGGTCCTAAGAATATTTAGGAATTATCTCAGATTTTTCTGAGCAAGAAAAATTGAGGTTGCTTTGGAGCACAAAGTTCTGAAATGAACTTAAGAGAGAAAAATGAATATTTTCCTTTTAGGAAAAACATCCATTTTATTATTTTGGGAATTTGTGGGAGGAATAGGGTAGATAGGTCACTTGGGTGAAAACCAAGGATATGCCCAAGTGACAAGTCCATTTGAATTGATCCAAAACTCCAAGGAAAATCAGGGCAAAAACCACGATGAAAACCAAGTCCGGAAAGAGAGAGAAGGCAAGTTCGGTAACAAGAGAGACGGCAAAAATCCAGGCTGTCACACCTAAGAATTACCAAATTAAATATAATGATAAAACACACTAATATTAAACAACAGAAAAAAGAATCACTGAAAAATCTATTTTAAAGTAAAGTTATTCACAAACTAGTGATTCACACAAAATTCAAATAATTCAAATTCAAACTATCCAAATTTGAAAACTACTGGCACTAAAAGAAAGTTTATAATTCTTTTACCTAAAGCAAAAATATTCACAAAGAAACTCTAAATAAAGCAAAAAACAACTCAGAAACAAAAGAAAATGAATAAAGCAGAAAAAACAAAAAAAATAAATTTTAAAAAGCTCGCCTACTGGGCCGCCACGGCCTGCATATGACTAGAAACGCAACCTATAGTCGGGCCAGGATGCAGACTCGTATGGCCCAGTAGGCCCAATTGGGCTGCACATTTTCAATAGGCCCACCAAGGCCTGCTTAGAGAGGAGCTCGACACGGTAGCCGCGACGGGGCTTATAAACCGGTGTGAGCTCCTCTCAACTAGCAACGTGAGACTAAACGTCCCCCGTGCCCCTCGCCTGGCATCACACCCCTTTAGTCCCGGCTGGAGCCACCAACCGCGACTAAAGGTCTGGCTTCCCGCCGCTTGGCCTGGGAAAAATTAACCTTTAGTCGTGGTTGGTGCCTCCAACCGGGACTAAAGGCCTCCGCATATATATATATATACAACACTTGAAAATTTTTTAGTTTCTCTCTACTTCTTCGACTACTACACAGAGGAGATCGCCGCCCCCGACGCACCGCTTGCCCCGACGCCGTCGCTGGCCCCGACGCACTGCCCACGCTGTCGCCGCCCCTCCTCGACCTTGCGCGTTGTCGCCGTCGTCGATGACTCGCCTCGCCTCATCGGCCGTCGCCCCGCTGTGAGCCCCTTCCGCCATGGCCGCCCCTCACATCGAGCCCGCACACACACACATGCATGAACACACACACACATTCTTATTTTCTGTTTTTCTGTTTTTTTAGTTTTTTATACTTTTAGTTATAGAAATGTTAGATATATAAATTTTAGATGAATGTTTTTTAGTTTTTATACTTTTAGTTATAGCTAGATAAATGTTAGATATAAAAAAGTAGAGGAATTTTGACATTTGATCCAAGGTATAGTAATTAGTATTTGCAAAAGTTGCATATTTTAATCTTGTATTTGCAAAAGTTTGTTATGTATTTGCAATTAGTATATGTATGTATACAATGTATTCTCATGGTCCTTTAAGGGATTTATCAAGAATGCCCCCATTATGGATGTGCACAAGTTGATCCATTTTTTTTCCTGATTTCATCTATATATCCTTCTATATGTCACGTTGTCTAGTACTGTCAAAGTATTAAAGAAATCCATGGCATAATAATTAGCCGGAAGTAACAGGCGCATGATGATACGAAGCTCTTCAAAGTTGTTTTGGAATGGAGTTCCTGATAGGATAATTCGTTTTTTGGTACAAAGTTCAGCAAAGGCCTTCCTAATAGCGATATTCGGAAGGCTCTTGCTGAACTTCATACCAAAAAGCTAATTATCCTATCCGGGACTCCGTTCCAAAACAACTTTGGAGAGCTTCGTACCATCATGCGCCTGTTACTTGCGGCTAATGATGAAGCCATGGTTTTCTTGAATCATTTTACACTAGACAACGTGACACATAGAAGGGTAGATGGGATCAGGAAAAATACGGACCATTTTCTGCACATCCAGAATGACACCATTTTGTTAAATCCCTTAAAGGTTAAGAGAATTCGTTATGATTCTGAATCCTGTTCCTAGCCAGGGACTAAAGGTTCCTTCGTATATAAGAAATCACAATCCAAGCATTTAAAAAATGTTCAATTTACATAGAATTTCTTCTCGATGTCAACGATGCCTGGCCCGCATCCTCATCGTCGACTCATTCGCGATGATGTCCTGCTTCAGAGGCGCCATGTCCAGGACTGGGCTCCGCTGGGCTGGCACTGGGAGGTGCTACCTTCAGGGGCGCGCACCTTGGTGAGGAACCCGGGTCCCGACGTCGACCCGGAGCTTCTTTGGTGGCGGGCGCGTGGTCCACGTTCGGTGCGGAAGCTGGCGTCCCCCGCGGAGGTGGTATGTCACCGTGTCAGGGAGGAGGACGAGCACGTCCGTCGCTAC